>NC_064614.1:1062319764-1062622794 GCF_023898315.1 Schistocerca nitens | reverse complement strand
GGTACGGATCCCACACTGTTGAGCAATACTCAAGTATAGGCCGAACAAGTGTTTTGTAAGCCACCTCCTTTGTTGATCGACTACATTTTCTAAGGACTCTCCCAATGAATCTCAACCTGGTACCCGCCTTACCAACAATTAATTTTATATGATCATTCCACTTCAAATCGTTCCGCACGCATACCCCCAGATACTTTACAGAAGTAACTGCTACCAGTGTTTGTTCCGCTATCATATAATCATACAATAAAGGATCCTTCTTTCTATCTATTCGCAATACATTACATTTGTCTATGTTAAGGGTCAGTTGCCACTCCCTGCACCAAGTGCCTATCCGCTGCAGATCTTCCTGCATTTCGCTACAATTTTCTAATGCTGCAACTTTTCTGTATACTACAGCATCATCCGCAAAAAGCCGCATGGAACTTCCGACACTATCTACTAGGTCATTTATATATATTGTGAAAAGCAATGGTCCCATAACACTCCCCTGTGGCACGCCAGAGGTTACTTTAACGTCTGTAGACGTCTCTCCATTGATAACAACATGCTCTGTTCTGTTTACTAAAAACTCTTCAATCCAGCCACACAGCTGGTCTGATATTCCGTAGGCTCTTACTTTGTTTATCAGGCGACAGTGCGGAACTGTATCGAACGCCTTCTGGAAGTCAAGGAAAATAGCATCTACCTGGGAGCCTGTATCTAATATTTTCTGGGTCTCATGAACAAATAAAGCGAGTTGGGTCTCACACGATCGCTGTTTCCGGAATCCATGTTGGTTCCTACAGAGTAGATTCTGGGTTTCCAAAAACGACATGATACTCGAGCAAAAAACATTTTCTAAAATTCTACAACAGATCGACGTCAGAGATATAGGTCTATAGTTTTGCGCATCTGTTCGACGACCCTTCTTGAAGACTGGGACTACCTGTGCTCTTTTCCAATCATTTGGAACCTTCCATTCCTCTAGAGACTTGCGGTACACGGCTGTCAGAAGGGGGGCAAGTTCTTTCGCGTACTCTGTGTAGAAACGAATTGGTATCCCGTCAGGTCCAGTGGACTTCCCTCTGTTGAGTGATTCCAGTTGCTTTTCTATTCCTTGGACACTTATTTCGATGTCAGCCATTTTTTTGTTTGTACGAGGATTTAGAGAAGGAACTGCAGTGCGGTCTTCCTCTGTGAAACAGCTTTGGAAAAAGGTGTTTAGTATTTCAGCTTTACGCGTGTCATCCTCTGTTTCAATGCCATCATCATCCCGGAGTGTCTGGATATGCTGTTTCGAGCCACTTACTGATTTAACGTAAGACCAGAACTTCCTAGGATTTTCTGTTAAGTCGGTACATAGAATTTTACTGTGTTGTGGATTTGTGTGTTCATGACGGGGCAGACATGGAACAGCTTATGCAAGCACTCATTGAACAACAAACACAGATGACGGCTGCTATTCAGGCACAACAAAACACAGCTGACGGCTGCTATTCAGGCGTTGTCGACGTCGCTTACTCATCGTCTGTCTTCCTCTTCTCCGCCTCCATTCCCTCCTTACGACGAGGCCGCTGAAGACTGGGAGGATTATGAGAAGTGTTTGCGGCAACACTCCTTGGCTTTCGGCGTTGTCGACGCTCCTATGTGTAAGTCGTTATTTCTATCTTGGATTTCCCCACGGATCTATCAGCTGCTATCTCAGTTAGCCCCTCTGTGGGAACCTGCCTCTCTGTCCTTCCAAGAAATGTGTGACTTATTGTCTAACTATTACCGAAAAAACACCCATGTTGTTGCCGCCCGCGTGGCGTTCTACCGGTGTCGTAAACAGCCCCATCAATCTTACCGGGCTTGGGTGGTGGAACTACACGGTCTGAGTAGGAAATGTCAGTTTGTCACGGACACTCATCATGAGTCTTATGCTGATTCAATGGTTAGGGATGCTATTCTACGGCTTGCTCCTGATAAAGAAGTTTGGCAACGTGCCCTACAACTGCCAAACCCGTCGTTGTTGGAAGTTCTAAGCATCGCTCAATCCTTTGAAGTGTCTCACGTTGCTGGCGCGCAAATAGACGCGTGGTGTGATGTAGGCGCTGTACAGTCAACTTTCGACATGGACAATTTGCCTGTTTCACAGGAGAACGAAGATGAGGCGGCGGTTCACTCGCGTAAACAATGTCGCGTTGGGCGGCAATGCTCGCAGCGAAAACAGCAACCACAGAAGCAGGTTCGTTCCGCACTTCCTTCTTGTCCATGTTGTTTCGTACAGCATGACAGGGCCGCATGTCCAAAACGTTGGGCTACGTGTAATTCCTGTAGGAAAAAAGGCCACATTGCTTCTGTGTGTCAGTCCCCTAAAGTTCCTGTCGACGAGGACGAGGCATCAGACATGGATGTTAACTGTGTGCTTTCTCAAACAAATAAGTTGTTTGTTACTGTTCGTGTTCTGGATAAAGACATTCGCATGCAAGTGGACACTGGCTCTGCAGTAACTCTCATTAATTCTCGCACGTATCTGGAGTTGGGCTCCCCTCCCTTGTCTCCAGTTACGCGAAATCGGAGAATTTATAATAAACAGAAAATTCCTATCATTGGCCAGTTTGATGCTTCCACTGCCTACAAGTCTGTTGTTAGGCCGCTCACGTTTTATGTGGTGGATCATTCAGGCACTGAAAACCTGTTCAGTTATGCTTTCCAGTTGTTCGGGTTCTCCATTGATGATGATGTGCACCTCATATCTGAGGATATTCCGTATCAACAGCTGGATGGATTGTGTTCTGAATTTTCGTCCGTGTTCTCTGCTGCTCTGGGTCGTGCCAAGGATTTTGAAGCCCACATTACTCTTAAACCTACAGCTCGCCCTAAGTTTTTCCGGGGACGCCCAATTCCGGTGGCGTTGCGTGCACCTGTCAAGGCTGAGATAGACAGGTTAACAGCTTCAGGGATTCTCCTTCCTGTTACCTCCAGTGAATGGGCATCGCCCATCGTGGTGGTTTCTAAACCAAACGGGAGTCTGCGATTGTGTGGTGATTTTAAAGCCACTGTCAACGCTCAGAGCCTCATTGACACTTATCCTCTTCCTCGTCCTGAGGAGTTATTTACCAAACTCGCTGGGGGCCAGTTCTTTTCCAAACTTGACTTATCGGAGGCGTACCATCAGTTGCCGTTGGATGCTTCTTCCAAGGAATTTCTCGTCATCAACACTCCTTGTGGGTTGTATCAGTACCAGCGGTTACCATTTGGCGTCACTAGCGCGCCGGCCATTTTTCAGCGGTTTTTGGAACAGCTCACGGCTTCCGTTCCCGGCTTCATAAACTATCTGGATGACATTTTTGTCACGGGGGCCTCCACTGAGGAGCACCTTTGCAATTTGCGTTACCTGTTTTGGGTTTTGCATTCAGCTGGGTTGAGGTGCAATCTGGACAAGTCACAGTTCTTCCAACCCTCCATTGTGTATCTCGGTTTCCACTTGTCCCGTGAGGGTATACGTCCTCTACATCAGCACGTTGTGGCCATTAACGCTCTACCCCAGCCGTCTAAGGTCAAAGAACTTCAGGCGTTTCTAGGCAAGATTGCTTATTATCACAAATTCATTCCATCCGCGGTGGCAGTAGCTCATCCTCTGCACCAGCTGTTACGCAAAAACGTCCCTTTCTGTTGGTCCGACAAGTGTGAGCAGGCTTTTGTCCGCCTGAAGGCTCATTTGCAGTCGGCGCCTTGTCTTGCCACATTCCGTCCGGGTCAGCACTTGGTTCTGGCGACTGACGCGTCACAGTATGGCCTAGGAGCTGTTCTCGCCCATTGGTATGTGGATGGGTCGGAACGACCCATCGCCTATGCTTCCAAGACCCTCAACGATGCGCAATGGCGTTACTCTCAAATCGAAAAGGAAGCGCTCGCTATCATTTACGCTCTAAAAAAGTTCAGCGTTTTTTTGTATGGTTCTAAGTTTCACCTCATCACCGACCACAAGCCACTGGTCTCTCTGTTCAGCCCATCGGCGTCGCTTCCGGATAAGGCAGCTCACCACCTGCAATGTTGGGCCTTATACTTGTCTCGTTTTCACTATGAGATTCAGTATCGCCCCACGGCCCAACACGCCAATGCTGATGCATTGTCGCAATTGCCGATGGGCGGTTTTCGATCGTGATGAACTACTCTGTTTTCACATTGATGAGGAAGAACGTCGTGTGGTCGAGGGTTTTCCACTTACAGGTTCGCAGGTCGCGTCGGCTACTGCGCGGGACCCGGTCCTGCGTCAGGTGATCAGTTTTGTTCAACGGGGTTGGCCGGACAGGACCAAGGGCTGGGCATCGGATCCCCTTCGCAACTACCATGCCTTGTGCCTTCGTCTGTCTGTTCGTGATGGTGTTGTTCTTCTGGCCACAGATGGCGCATCTCCATGGGTCATGGTGCCAGCCTCTCGTCGCAGAGATGTTCTCAAACTGTTGCATGAAGGCCATTGGGGTATTTCTCGGACTAAGTCCCTGGCCCGCAGGCACGTTTATTGGCCCGGTATTGATTCGGACATCGCCCACATGGTTGCTGCGTGTGGTCAGTGTGCTCCACAACTGGCTGCACCTCGTACAATGCCCTCTCCGTGGCCTGATCCGGCGCAGCCATGGGAACGGGTGCACGCTGACTTTGCCGGCCCCTTCCTCGGTACTTATTGGCTACTGTTGATTGACGCCTTCTCGAAGTTTCCGTTTGTTGTCCGATGTCCGTCGCCCACCACTGCAGCGACGACGCTGGCTTTGTCCAAAATATTTGCGCTAGGAGGTCTTCCATCCACGATCATCACGGACAATGGCCCTCAGTTCTCTTCGCAGGCCTTCCGTGATTTTTGTACTGGACAAGGGATTCATCATGTTACAGCACCGCCCTTCCATCCACAATCGAATGGGGAGGTCGAGCACCTTGTCCGCACTTTCAAAAGCCAGATGAAAAAAAATTCCTTAGTGATTTTTCTACAGATGATGCTCTGCTGCAATTTCTGAGTTCTTATCACTTCACGCCTCTGGGTGATCGCAGCCCTGCTGAACTCTTGCATGGCTGCCAACCGCGCACTCTACTGCACCTGCTTCACCCTGTCAGGCCTTGTGCTGTGTCCTCTAGTGCGGGAAAATACTCGGTGGGCGCCGACGTGTGGGCACGAGGGTATGGATCTCGCCCTAAATGGATTCCAGGGGTGATCAAGGCTCTTCGCAGCCGCCAGCTTTGTGAAATACGTACGGACGACGGCATGGTTGTTCACCATTACGACCAGATGCGCCCACGAGTGGTGGCCACGCTGGTGCCACCGCCCCTTCCTTCTCCTCCACCAGCCCGAGATGCCAGTCCTGTCGCTGCTGCCGATCTACCGTACGTGTTGCTGCAGCCGACGTCGCTCCGGCTTCCGAGTACGCCGGAACCGGCCCCAGTCACGACGCCACCTTCTCCGGGACCCATCTCGCTGGAGCACACCCCCAGGTCCACGACACCTATGGATGCTGCTCTGGAGTTTTCCCCCATCATCTCGTCCAGGAGGCACGTTCCACGCACGAGCTTCTGTCCTGGACATTTTCGACCATACTCTCGTGTCTCTCCGCGGGATCTTCTCGGGGCCTCACAAGAGGCCATGGATGTCTCCGCACTGTCCATGGCTCCAAGGAAGTGAATGTTTTTTTTTTTTTTTCAAGGGGGGAAAAGTGTTGTGACAGTGCCACGACATTTACACTGCCGCCACGACAGCACGCGCAAACGGCAATAGAGGCGCTCCGCAACTCGGCTGAGCGCGGGAGCGCCACCTAGCTACGAACAGCACCGGCCGCACGTCACGGCACGGCAGTCGAATAAGAGATACTGAGTTGTTATCATGTAACCAGCTATTGTTTCTAAGTGAGTGTGTTTGAATATCCACACAATTATTGGTGATTAAAGGGCCCCAGAAAGTGTAATAAGACCACTAATGTTTTGAATATACAAAAACATTTTATCATGTGGAGTCAGCAGCCCTGTCAGATTAATCACTGACAATGCTGTTATCTACGGGAAAGTATTTTAAGGACATTCAGAAAGATTTGAGCATAATTTCTTTTTAGCATAATGAATGGCAGCTCTAATTAAGTGTGAATAAATCCAAGCCACCATCAAAAAAGAAAAGAAGAAAAAGAACGTAGTATGATTAGTAGTACACTTCAGGAACCCACACATAATTTAAATATTTAGCAGCAGTACTACGAAACAATATGAAACGAAATGAATGTGTGAAATGAGTAGACAGGAAGACAAATGAACAATTTATTTTTGTTGAAAGGTTCTTTGGAAAGTGCAGTACATGTGTACAGGACATTACTTACTGGATGCTACTGTGACAAATTCTCGAGTACTGTTCCTGCATTTTGGGAGTCATTATCAGTAGGTGTGGCACAGACATTGAGCAAAATCAGAAACACCCTACTAGGATCATAACATGTCAGTATAGCAATTACCAAAGATAATAGAGATGCTCAGAGATTCAAATGGAATTTTTTAAGGGATAACAAACACTGCTCTCATGAAACCCCATTGAATAAATTTAGAGAACCAGAGGTCAAGGATGACTGTACAACATTTCTGTTGCCACCCATACACATCTTATCTATGGGTCACAAAAGTAAAATAAGAGAGATTAGAGCATGTAAGGAGGCATAGAGACATTCATCTTTGCCCTTGCTCAATATGTGAACTGAACCGGACAGAAAATCAATAATATTGCACAAGTGCTCTACGTTGTTCACATTTCTAGAACTGTGTAACATACCTTAACTCTGTTTTCACCAAATGAATTATGATAAAGTCTTCACTAAACAATGTGTAGTCTCTTGTCACTTACAGAGATATTGATATCAACTTCACTTTGTGAAATGTAGCTGTAGTAAGTTCTGCTACTAGTACTGTAATTGTAAAAGAGACAAGTTCATTGGCATTTCACTCTTCAAAATCTGCCCACTAATTTCACAATAATTACTATACTCCAAAGTTAGAATGGAAAATTCAGGATGGAGTGTAACAATATTATGAACCATATAGCAGAGATGCTGAGTTGCATACAGGCACAACAAAAAGACTGTTGGAAATGAGCTTTTGGCCAACAAGGCCTTTACCAAAGTAGACAACGTGTGTACACACACACACAAACACACACACACACACACACACAAAAATATGCAACTCACACATACACACACGAACATAGTCTCAGTGTGTGTGTTCTCAATTTTTGTGCTTGTTGGCCAAAAGCTCGCCTTCTGACAGTCTTTTTGTTGTGCCTATCTGTGGCTCAGCATCTCCACTGTATGATGAGTAGCAACTATCCTTTTCGTAATATTGTTATATTCCAAACTTACAACTTATTTGTTTTGAACATGATATTCATTGCTGTATTATACAAAAGTTCATTATTTCATGTCCAAATATGCTAAGGAGGAAACAGAGTGTTGCACCATTGCGATACTGGTATAACGGGGGCACAGAGGAAATGTACCTTTCGTCCTGTCTGTGGTTGTTCACATGTGATGAGTGCTGCATAGTTTGAAAAAATAAATGTATTTTACAAGCCAAGAGAAACAAGATATGCTACATCTTTACACAGAATACAGAAGGAACGTGAAGAGAACAATTGAGTTGTACGCACAAAAGTATCCTGACACATGGTGTTCAATACAATGACAATTCAACAAATGTGCAAAAAATTGCTATTGGAAGAGCACCAGAATATTACAGAGAGGGTAAGAAGCCCACTGGCAATGAGTGAAATGAACAAAATATATGTTCTGGCAGCTGCTGCTTATAATCCACACGTTAGCTCCAGAGAAGTTGTGTCTCTGGAGCAAGTCAGCCCATTATTGTTAAAATTTTGCACATAAATAGCTTCCAACCATATTATGTGTCACATCAGTGTGACTGCAGGAAACACATGGAATTCCATTGCATTTGTTCTGATGCAACATTAGGACAACAGGTTCTTTCTTTAAAATATTTTCTTAAAGCCATCTTTACAAATTATAGATGAATGTAAGAAATGTGCATTATTGGGCCACTGAGAATCCACACTGGTTGAGAGAGGTAGAACTTCAGAGGCAATGAAGTGTGAATGTTTTGTGTAGAATTATTGGACACTACATGATTGGTCTTTACCTTTGATTGGTCTTTACCTTATTCTAGAAAACTTAACAGGTGAAACGAATGCACAATTTCTTCCAGAAGTGCTACCAGCTCTCTTGAAAAAACTACCACTTGAAATATGTAGATATATGTGGTACCAGTCCAATGGGTGCCCAGCTCACTACTAACTTGAGACTAGAAAGCACTCACCCAGATCTTTCCTGATTTCTGGGCACGATGTGAAGGCAGTATCAGTTGATATGCATGTTCACCTGATTTAAAGCCATTGGACTTTTTTCTCTGGAGTAAACACAAAGATGAAGTCTATGCACAAGTTCTGATGACCTAATAGGATTTAAAACATTGCATATTGCAGCATGTGCAACAAAATCAAAGGAATCTGTTCAGACTGTCTGGAAGTCCTTGCACTAGTGATTGAAAACACGAATTGCAGTAGACTATAGACATTTTGAGCACTTAATCACAGAAAAAGAATTTTAAGAAAATGTTTATGAGTACATCCTTCTTTTATTTTCCTTATGTTACTGTTGCTGATGTAATTTTGATATATAAGTGTTTATCTTGACATGAAATTCATGATGTGAAGCTGTTATTTGACAGTTGGTGTGTAGCCTAGTGTCATTAGTATCTGCTTTAAATTAGACTTTTCCCCACTATTCTAACTAGACCCTCTTAGCCACATCATGTTAGTGTGTCCATTCAGTCTGACTTTCAATTAGATAAGTCCTAAGTTTTAAATGTTGTAATTTTTCATATTTTGAAGAGTGAAATGCCATTAAATTCATCTTTTTCTTTTTTCTTTTTATTTATTCTTTTCAAACTATGATAATAGCTGGAAAAATTACTACTATAGTTTCATTTGAAAAAGCTAAGCTGATACTGTTATCTGTGTAATTGACATAGCTATGAAACAAGACTATACACCAACACGGGGAGTTTGTTGCTGTGTCATCCAAACAAGACACAGCCACATCAAAAGCACCACAGGCACAAAGACATGAGGTGGTACCAGTGCCATAGAGACTTGCCGCTTGCACCAGTTCCGCCAGTGCCACAGGCGGCGCCACGGATGAAATTATCATTTTCGCCCCGGTCAACTGCTGGCCAAGTACAATCTGCCAATGACTGGACGACAACAATAGAAGACTACTCAGAAGTTAAAAGAGCAGCTCTCATCCACTTGGTTATATGTCATTGTCCAGGGCTGACTAAGACAGGGAACATCATTTAGCAAACTCTTAGAAGTGAACAGGCAGTTGTTGTAAAATGCATTTGCTATGCCTTGTGAAGTCTACCTGTGATTATTTGCACTTAGCCATTGAGGGCCTTTTTTGTGTTATATTACATGCAGTGTTGCAGACTTAACATTCAACAACTCAACCTTCTTAACTCATTTGTGTGACTTTGCTACTAATTTGTTGGAGTGTTGCTGAACTTCGTGCTCCTATCCTTTTACCTCCTCCTGGGGCACAGCTGTGTATGGACTTTGCACGAACTTTTCAAACGCCCCTCGTATAATTTATTACGTTATGTTTAGGTGTTTACCTACACCAATTTTTGAAAATGTTTCATGGACTTAATAATTATGACGCTGCTCATTCTTTGTATTTACCAAATACGTTCAGTTAGTGGGTAGCTGTTGTCACAACAGTACTCATTTGAGAACACAAACATTTCTAGCACTGATTGTCATGAACAACACACACACACACACACACACACACACACACACACACACACAAAATAGCAAGGATTTGGTTATTATTTTATTATTTGGTGGTCTCTGGAATTCCTACATTCCATTGGTGAATAATACTGGCCATAAGAAGACAACTTCTATAAAAATTAGTCAAATGAAAGAAAATCCATTCAGCAAGAGGAGTCAAGGAGGATTAATTATTTCAAAAGCATTCTCCACCAATGTTTTGAAATTTATCCAATGGCAGAAGAGACTTCTCGCTATGGGAGAGGAGGCACCACAGTCACATTCAGCTAAGCTCATCTTCATCTGTTGTAATGTGACGTAATTTACGGCTTACTTGAAATCAACAAAAACATGAAACTATGATTTTGTAATGAAAAATTTTTGATAATATAATGTAACTGGGTAGACAAAAAATCTACTCACCAAGCGGTGGCAGAATATACACATAAAAGAAGCATATAATTAGGCAAGCTTTTGGAGCCAGTGGCTCCTCCTTCAGGCAGAAGGTTTGAAGGGGAAGGAAGAGGGGTGAAGGAAAGGGACGGGAGAGGTCTAGGAAAAGGGGTGGATTTGGGAAAAGTCACCCAGAACCACAGATCAGGGGAGCTGTATCAGACGGGATGAGAAGGAAAGACTGACTGTTGGAGACTGGGCAGTCTCATGGAAAGTGGGAAAAAAATAGTGTACTCAAGTGATTTTCATTCTAGAAAATGATTTAAAAGTCCATGTTACACAGGTTTTTAACAATGTAGGGACTGAAACTTTTTTATGACTACTTACAAGTCACCATTCATCCCTCGGAATATCATAAATACTTAAAAGCGCCCCCCCTCCCCCCCCCCCCCAGTTTGTGCCCTCCCCTCCAAACTATGACTCAGGCACTCTTGTGTGAGTGTCATATGGAGAACTACTAGCACAAATCATGCTTACAATAAAAAATTTCTCAGCTTCTAACTCTCTTCAACTGACACAAAGTGAGCTATGTATTTCTGCTTCTCTCCATTTCTGGTGTAGGATGAACTTTCATATCACTAACTTAACTTACTACTATTGATTAGTAAGAAAGAAATCTCTGTCATATTTTTCTTAATATTTATTTCCCTAAAAGAAAAATACCAAATAAATAATTTGGAAAGTAGTAGGCTCCTTTAGGCTTACTGTTCTGTGTGTCAAATAAACTGAAAAATTTTTTTAAACAATAGAGAACATCTTAAATGGATACAAGTTTAAGACATTTTTCAGTGTGCTATACTTCCTCCCACACTGACAGAATTCTTATGAAAATATAATACAATAACAAAATTTTGGGCGTTAGCAATAAATAAGGTAATAATCATTAGCAGAAATGTGTGTTTTAAATGACACAACAGGGATAAGTTGTCATAAAAAACAATATTCAGTGTTAACTAGTAATGAACATACCTTATTGTTCAAGCAGTCTTGTATATACTTCTTATGTCGCTGGGTACCAAAGTCATTAACTGCTCTCAGGAATGCCGTAAGTTCTCTTGGGTAAATTAAAGCAAGTGAAGCATCATACTGACCGAGTGTTGAAGTTAATGCATTTACCTGAAAACAGTATAAAATTTCATATCAATTAGTGTGCACAACAATGTGCTACAATAGCTCACACAAATAACATATGATGGCTCAAGACAGCACCTTGTGTTATTCAGTACAGCAAGGGAACAATCAACATCCTAGTACAATGAAGCAAAAAGTTGTAAAAAGATCACAAAATTTTAGTATCCATCTGCAGTAAAATTTATATGAGACAGTAGTATTTACAATTTAAGTAAAGAATAACCATGGCACCTCATTTTTTATCATTTTTTATTTTTATTTATTTACTTATTTTTTGTACTTTCAGTTACATAGTTTTCTTGCAAACTTAAATCTCTAAGGGAAATCTGGGCTGAATAGCAACACTATGAAAGGATAGACTGCTATTCCCGACATAGAGGAGGCTTGAGTGATGACAGGCACAATGAAAAATGTTGCTAGATACTGTTCAGCTATCAGACTAAGTCCTTCATCAGACATAAACAACAAAACTCACATGGATTAAACAAAAGCACAACTCACAAACACATGGCCACTGTCATCTCTGGGCATCCCTCCCCCACTCCGGCACAGCCTCTCAATGCTGCACTGCACTCACTATCTTGTTTCTACACAAGTCCATGCTCCCAGTCCTCACCCCACATCTCTGTAACACCACTAACCACCCCAGCAAAGATTACTGCTCACATCAGATGCAGTCGCAGTGGGATGTTAGTGCCCGGAGATAACAGTGGCCCTGTGTGTATTGAGTTGTGCTTGTGTGATGGTGTGACACTTTTGACGTCTACGCCTGATGAAAGACTTAGTCCGACTGCTAAGCACACCCTTTATGTTGTCTTTTCATATTGTTGCTAAACTTATATTTTAATACATTGACAGTTTTACCTAAATCATACATGTAGTGAATACAGACTTGTGAATGATAGTAACAAAGATTATTGTCACTTTAAAGAATCATAAAGCAACAGAAGTATATTATCTACTCAAAAGTATCCAGACAGCTAGTAGTGGACAACAATATAGATTGCGTTCACCCTTTACTTTTATTACAGCTTAAACTCTGCTGGGAACACTTTCATGAGGTAACTGAATGTCTGGGCAGGAATGGCAGCCCATTCTTCCTCAAGAGCGAAAACTAGAGTGTGTAGAGATGTTGACAGCTATGGTCCAGAGTGAAATTTATGTTCTAATTCATCCCAAAGGTGTTCTAATGTGTTCAGATTGGAACTCTGTACAGGCCAGTCCATTTCAAGAGTTTATTGTCCACACACCACTGTCTCATAAAGGTTGCTTTATCATTTTTTAATTGTGCCTCTACTGTACTCAATGCTGTGTTTTCTTAAGCTCAATAAGGGGATCACACCCTAAACATGAAAAACAGCTGCATACCGTAACACCACCATCTCAGCACTTTATTATTGGCACTACACATGATGGCAGATAACATTCTCCAGGCATTTGCTAAACCCAAATCCTCCAATCAGGCTGCCCCAGGGCATAGCATGTTTCATCACTCCAAATTACTCGTTTCGAGTCATCCACTGTCTACTGGTGTTGCTCTTTACATCCCTTCAAGCTCCACTTAGCACTGACTACAGAAATGTGTGGTTTATGAGAAGCTGCTAGACCACTCTTTTTAACTCCCTATGCATAATCATTGTGCTAGGTGGACTGTTAATAGTACTTTGGAACTCATGACTGATTCCTTCTGCAGGTTTCATGTGATTTTTTCCAATCACCTACCACAATGCTTGACAGTCTTTCTCCCACACATATATTGCAAAATGGCCATGACAGTAAAACCAGAAAAAACTGAGCTCATACAGATGATTACAGATATTCTCCTAGCATACCACTTACTAACTGAACAGAAAGAAAAAAGGGGGGGGGGAGTGACAGGGGTACCCAAAATACCTTCATCACATACCATAAGGTGGTTCATGGAGAGTAAATGCATTGCCACCAAATTTCACTCCACAGGAAATAAAATATTTCAAGCAATGAATAATGTTTTAGTGTAGCAATGAATAATGTTTTTGTGTAGCAAAATTCCAAATCCATCCCACATTAATAAATTCAATTTTAATAGTACATCTGAGACTTTAGTGGCATGAGAACGACATAGTAATTGTATCAGTAAACATTATTGTCCAAAACCCACTTCTTATTCCTTCTCTCTTTCTAACACACATGCACACACAAACACACACACACACACACACACACACACAGAGAGAGAGAGAGAGAGAGAGAGAGAGAGAGGGGGGGGGGGGAAGAAAGAAAGAGAGAGGGGGGGGCAAGAAAGAGAGAGAGGGGGGGGGGGAAGAAAGAGAGAGAGAGAGAGAGAGAGAGAGAGAGAGAGAGAGAGAGAGTGGGGAGGAGACTACACAAAATTTGTCTTACCTTCACATTATTATGAAAATCCTTTGGTGAGATAAGGTTCTTGGCCTGCAGATACCTGATACGCTTCATAGTTAATCTATGTTGTTCATCAGGACTTGGTGTTAGTGAGGGCTGAAGGAAGAGTGGATCTGACTCCATCACACTCCAAATTTTTGCCTGAAATTATAACAAGCACATTTTAGACTAAAATAGTAAAATAAAATATATGTTAGTGACAAAAATACATGCTCGATTTTGGTAAATACCTGGAAGAAAACATGAACAATGCTGTCACAAATTAAAATTGATGACCATTAACTTTATTGAGCAGAATTTTCACTGGCTACATTAGAATATATCTGTAGTTTATGCAAAATATGTAATACTAAATATATTATACTCCGAAATATATAATACTAAATTCCATTTATAGAAAATACGCTTCAATGTCATTAGAATTCAAATGAACTGTAATACACACTTTCTGATTACACCACAGCAGTTACAGGCCTGAGAAACTCCTCCAAAACAGAGAACAACATCTATAACCAACACAGTTGCTACAATGCAGAATCAAACATTGGAAAATCCACCACAAAATAACAACCACATAGACCAGGTGTGACCACACACACACACACACACACACACACACACACACACACTGTCCTCTCGGGGCTTTAAGGCTCGATGTGGTGAGCAGTGATCTCAGATAACATGGCAGGGGCATGGGAAGATGCTGTAATGCTGCCTGTGCAAGGGTACAAAGGCATGGTAGGATCAGAATCGGGTATTGTTAGGTGTAGCATTGTGAGTCTGCACTGGGGAGTGGGGGGGGGGGGGGCGGTAAGGAGAGAGGAGAAAAGTGGAAAGAACTATGTAGGCACATTCAGGGAATAGAAGGCATGTGTGGGACTGGAGTGGGAGGAAGGAATGGGAAAGAGGCAGGTGGGGACAGAGAATAGTGAAGGTTGAGGCCAGGGGGTTATGTGAATGAAAGATATGTTGCAGGAAGTGTTCCCCTCTGGTGGAATTCCGGAAAGCTTGAGTTAGTGGGAAAATTCCAGATGGTATAGGCTGTGAAGCAGTCAGTGACGTCAAGCACACCACGCTGGATGGCATTCTTAGTAAATGTGGAGTCCAGCTGTCTCTTGGTCATAGTTTCAAATAGGACATTCATGCAGACAGACAGCTTACGACAAGTACTAGTCATTCCCACAAAGAATGACACACTACGGTTGCAGTGAAGTTGGCATACCACATGGCTGCTTTCAGCAGTAGCCCTGCCTTTGATGAGGTAGGAAATGCCTGTGACAGGGCTGGAATAGGATATATGGACAGATCTTGCACCTAGGTTTCTAGGGATATGAGCAAGGGGTTGAGAGGAAGGATTGAGTAGGGATGGACAAGGATATTACATAGTTTTGGAGAGCAGAGGAATACCACCACGGGAGGGAAGGGGAGGATAGTGGTTAGGATAGTCCTCATTTTATGGCACGGGTGAGAGGTAGTAGAAACCATGGCAGAGAAAGTGATTCATTTACGCCAGTCTTGAGCAGTTCTGAGACACAAAGGGGTACTTTCCTGTGAGTCAGTGGATATATGGAGTATGGTAGGTTACTGAGGAAGCAGAGTGTGGGTGATCTGTTTCTGGACAATGCAGGGAGGCTATTTCTGGCTGTGAAAGCCTCACTGAGATCATCGGTATATTTGGAAAGTGACTGTTTGTCACTTCAAATGTGAAGTCAGGACGTATGGAAGGGACTTCTTGGTGTGGAGTAGATGACAGCTGTCAAATTGGAGATATTGTTAATGTTTGGTGGGTTTGACATGGATAGCGTTAATGATGGAGCCGTCCATAAGGTGGCAGTTGACATAGAAAAAGGTGGCTTGTTGAGCTGAGGAGGACCACATCAAGTGCATGGGAAGTGTGCATTTCGCTCTCATTTAAATATATGGCTGAAAGGGTCAGCCTTCAGGGATTATGAAACCAACCCTGTCGTCCAGGACTGTGTGCCACAAAGAGCACAGATTTGCCACGAGATGGGGAAATTCACAGGCGCCCATTGTGCTGAACGATGCCTAACCGCTGTAGTGCGCGAGTGAGGCAGACACGAACCTACGACGTAGGGAAAACCCGTAGAAGCTGTTTGTGTCCAGGGAGATGTAGAAGTGTTAAATATGGTGAACCTAAGATTGGCCATAAAGGGAAACATTTATGAAAACTATTAATTCTGTAGTAATTAAGGGAAAGAAGCCACAGTAATTTTAATCTACCATACTTCATGAATTTTCATGGTGATCCCAATAAAGCTTGAATATTGATCATATGCATAATAGATTAGGATTTACTGTTAAATTAAAATTAACAAGTTTTGTAACAAAGACCTGAATGCTAAAATCTGAACTCTCTAGTCAATCTTAACGATCAACATTTCATATAGAAGTGCATCATTAAAATGACAAATGTTGTAACTATCAACTCTCTAACTTTATTTGTTTAAAAGATACAGTAAATTTAAATTATCAGTATTTTCAGTTAAGCATCAGATCATCATTCCCTCCACACAAAACATACTGAACGTTGACAGCATGACACCTTATTGAATCATTAGGTAATACGATATTTGTTGTAAAGCTTAGTGCATAATAGTTACTTTATTTCTTTATTTATTTATCAGAAAGCACAGTGGTGCAAGGCTATCGGTCATGACATTGAAAGCCAAGAGAAATTGTATTGGTTTCTATGTAAAAGAACTTAATGTTTATTATGTAATGGGTATTATTGTTACTTTATTTAGATTATGAAAGTGGTCAAGCTTTGATTATTTAAATATGTTAAAATGTAAAATAATGTAGAATAAGCTGTAGCCAATCAGATAGACAGCTTCAGGAAAGGGAACTGCCCTAGTCAGTGGAGCGAGGAGGTTCGGCGCGCAGGAAATGCGGCCGGGGATGGGTAATGGGACAGTGCTGGTGGAGATGTGAAAGTGGATGGTCGGTCTTTAGGTAGCTAGGAAGTGAAACAACTTATTAAATTTCGTGTTGTGTGGTATCGCGGGAGCGGTAAGCAGCCACATGTCTGGTGTGAACTTTTCGTGTAGTTAACGAGGTTGAGTTTTGGACTTGTAATTCTTGATGAGAATGTGAATGACTGAACTGTATCAAATAGATATGGGCTCGAGTGTAATAATAATTCTAAATAAGACCACTTTCACTATTAGTTTTCTTTCTGAATAAACATTATTCTAACCAAATCGCAACTGTGTGGCCTGCATCATTTATGGGTCGTTAATTTATCTCCCTATAATATTATTACTGTTGTAATATGTTATATTAACGTTGTGTGTTTCATATAATTTTGTAAATTTGTCATCAGCCAGATAATTTAACCAAAGGGTCACAAATGTATAATTTAGGCGTGTAATGTGACACGAGCGGTTCAACGCCTACACGAGTTTGAGCCATGCCATTTCAATGAAGAGGAATCGCAAGTGAGCCCGAACATCTTTGGGATGTTAGCTCCCAGTAGAAAGGCAGAGAGGAATGTGTGCAAGATGGCCTCACCCTCAGTCAAGATTACAAAGGTGTCGTCAATGAATCTGAACCAGATAAGGGATTTGCGATCCTGGGTGACTAGAAAGGATTCCTCTAGATGTCTCACAAAAAGGTTGGTGTGGAACATGCTGTTATAGAACACCACCTTTCCAATTGTCCAACTGCCTCCAAATCTACAATCACTTTCATGGTCACCTGCATTCTCAGTCACAATTAGTTCTGTTTTGAAGGCATCATCTACAAACAAATCCATGGTACAGCAAAGAGCACCAACATGGTACCATACTACGATAACCTATTCACAGGTCATCTACAGAAATCCCTCCTAACCATGCAGAAAACCAAACTCCTCATTCGGTTCAGACTTACGAATGACACCTTCATGATATGGAGCAAGAGTGAGATCACCCTACAGATATTCCTCAACTAAGAACAAACCTTTGGAAAATGCAGACTCAGGCAGGACTTCTTGTGTCATTGTTTCCAACTTAACTGTAATGAAAGATTACAGGCTGTCGCCAAGAAATCTTTAACCCTTACGTCAGTTGAGTTGATTTGGGACCCAACATAAAAAAAAAACATTGTGAATATTCACTAAAGTTCATTTGATGTGAATTAGGGAAAAGAAACACATCAAGCCCTGGCTGCAGAAAAAAAGAGGCACCTAGTTAATGAAGCTCATGGAAACTCTCCAGGCATTAGATCATCCATCGCTAACAGCTAAGATGATGTCTCCTAGGCATGGCCATCTATCTGGACAGACTAAAAAAGAACATAAATCCATGGCCCAGTTCAAACATAAATAATATAATTGTCCTTTTGAACACTCACCATTACAGGTGCAGATAATATGTTAAAATACAGCTAACAGTTCACAAAATCAGAAGTTCCTTACTTAATAATATTCCACAATATAGAGTGTACAATAAAATTTAAAAACAGTTGTTATGTGTATTTTTCTCTGTCTTAGTTTGCCACAAGTGAAAATATTAATAACACACAAAATCACAGATTAAGAGAGGAGACCACTAGAAAGCTCACCCACAATATTTGTCTGAACTCCAAACTTAGTGACATTCTCAGTTTTTAGCAGGTTTATCAGTTTGTTCCCTACTCACATTAACTCAACAGAATCCACAAAAAGAAAGATCATATAAAGAATCATTTAGGGTCGGTAATCTTGATACACATATTTTTAGAGAAATATGAAAAGCATAATGGCAGATGACCTTAACAGTTAATTACCTTAAAGAAAGCAAACACTGAAACATAATTTACCTTCAGTTTAAGAATTTCTTCATTATCCAGGGAAAATCTCAGTTTGTCCCAGTCAAAACTGGCTTGCTTTCGGTACTCATTGAGAGGTCCCGAGACGCTGAATGGCTTCTTATCAGACATCTTGATGGTGTTCTGTCAAAACAAACATAATATTCAATCAGTAATGCAGAGAGGACATAAAATGGAGAAAGAGATTATTTAATACTGAATTACTCATCAAATGTTGTATTTCGGTATAAAATGTGTAATTTTATATCTTGTGTTGCTGCAAACTTTCATTTGCTAAATTTCATTGTTAATTTCGCATTATTTTACTCCAGATGAACATAACCAAAAACAAACACTTAAATACTGATCAAGAAGACAATTCACCAATTACTTTGAAGGTAAGGTTTTATGTAGCAAGCAGAAACATAAGAAGAAGTGGATACAGTTGAGCTATCATACTTTTGTTCTACTTTAAAAGAAAAAATACTGGAGTTTAATGTCCCACCAAAAACAAAATAATTACAGATTGTGTTCGAAAATACAACAGCAGCAAACTGTTTGTACACTTTCCTGTGCTCCATGGAAGAGTGAAATTTCAACAACTGCTCAACAATCAGTTCTTAACAGTAATTGGTGGCCTGTCTTCTTGATCATTACTTCTATTAAAGCTAAACCTTTTTTACATAATGAAAAATAATGTTATACATAGATTTTATGAACTGCATGAGATCACTGAAAGCTAAAATAATCTTCCCACATTGTCATTATTTAAATCTGACAGTCTTGCGAAATTGAAAATGTAATCAGTAACAGTCAAAGACAATTTCATACTTGGAGTGTCAGTTTCAAATTCAACTGGTGTGCCATGGTAGACCTGAAATGGTTATGCAGAACAGCACTTTTACAACCTGTTACAAACAATACTTTTCACTTTACAAATATAATAGACTGATATGCCCATACACTGAAAGGGATTCTAGAAAAGAACTAATTATATACTGTTGTATGTGCTATCAAGAATCTACAAGGATTGGACAAAAACAGGGAACCAACATGAGAAATGCAAGCTTAAACATAAATGATGATGCTAGCCAAGCCTGCAGCTGGTTCTGTTGTATTTGACCATGAATGGCGCTTGTATAATGTCCACAATATGTTGCAAGTATCAGTAATGGTCAGAACAGAGTTCTGTGTGGTGTGAGGGAATTAGGTTGGAGCTAAGTGAATTTGAATCTGGGCAATTTGTTGGTGTTCATATGGTGGGTGCTTCTGTAACCAAAGTAGCTGAAGTGTTTGGTGTTTCAAGAGGCATCATATTGAAGATTTATACTGCAGACATGTTAAGTGGAAAAACATCATTCACTAAGTTACAATGTGGACAAAAGTGTGTGCTGAGTGATTGTGACACACGCTCACTGAAGACTGTGACAAAAAACAAGAGGACGACAGCAGCAAAAGTCATCGGAGAGCTCAATGTCATACTTGTGAACCCTCACAGTGCCACAACAAGACGGGAGCTCCATAATCTGGGAATTGCAGGATGAGCTGGAATTCAAAACAACTCATCAATGAATCAAATGTCTCTAATAGGAAAACGTGGCACTGAAGCCATAAAACATGGACTGTGGAGCAATGGAAGAAAGGCAAATGTTGGATAAGTCTTGTTTTACACTGTTTTCAACTTCTGGCTGACTTTTGATCTGGCATAGGTCATCCCGAGCCTACAAGATAGACTGCTTGTTGCCAAGATTGAAACATGGTGGTGGTTCAGTGACAGTTTTGGCTGCCATATTGTGGTATCCATGGGCTCCATGGTTACTCTGCAAGGGTGCATTAGTGCCAGGATTATGTGCCCATTTTCACAGAGCAGGTCAATCCCATGGCACAATACTTCACTATTTGTTCTTCAACAGTTATGCTATGTTCCAAGACAATAGGCCCTCCCGTGCACATAGCTGGACTGTTTTTGTAAGCACAGAGATAAACTGTCACATTCCCCCTGGCCACTAAGGTCAGTAGATCTCAATATTATTGTGCCTTTATAGTCTGCTTTAGAGAGAAGGCTGTGCGATTGCTATCCATGTCTATCATTGTTACCTGAACTTGCCACTATTTTGCAAAGAATGACATAAGATTCCCTCAAAGACCATAATGGAGCTGTATTTATTCAATCCTATTAGGCAAATCACATTTAAATGCCTGGCAGAGGGCTCATCGAACCACCTTCACAATTCTCTATTATTACAATCTCTTATAGCGCACGGAAAGAATGAACACCTATATCTTTCCGTACGAGCTTTGATTTCCCGTATTTTATCGTGGTGATCATTCCTACCTATGTAGGTCAGTGTCAACAAAATATTTTCACATTCGGAGGAGAAAGTTGGTGATTGGAATTTCGTGAGAAGATTCCGTCACAATGAAAAACGCCTTTCTTTTAATGATTTCCAGCACAAATCCTGTATCATTTCTGTGACACTCTCTCCCATATTTCGCAATAATACAAAACGTGCTGCCTTTCTCTGAACTTTTTCGATGTACTCCATCAGTCCTATCTGGTAAGGATCCCACACCACGCAGCAGTATTCTAAAAGAGGACGGACAAGCATAGTGTAGGCAGTCTCCTTAATAGGTCTGCTATATTTTCTAAGTGACCTGCCAATAAAAAACAGTCTTTGATTAGCCTTCCCCACAACATTTTCTGTGTTCCTTCCAATTTAAGTTGTTCATAATTGTAATAACTAGGTATTTAGTTGAATTTACAGCTTTTAGATTAGACTGATTTATCATGTAACCGAAGTTTAATGAGTTCCTTTCAGCACTCATGCGGATGACCTCACACTTTTGTTATTTAGGGTCAACTGCCACTTTTCGCACCATTCTGATATTTCTTCTGAATCGTTTTGCCGTTTGTTTTGATCTTCTGATGACTTTATTATTCAATAAACGACAGAATCACCTGCAAACAACCGAAGACGCCTGCTCAGATTGTCTCCCAAATCATTTATATGGATAAGGAACAGCAAAGGGCCTATAACACAACCTTGGGGAACACCAGAAATCACTTCTGTCTTACTCGATGACTTTCCGTCAATTACTACGAACTGTGACCTCTCTGACAAGAAATCACAAATCCAGTCGCATAACAGATGATATTCCATAAGCACGCAATTTCACTATGAGCCACTTGTGTGGTACAGTGCCAAAAGCCTTCCGGAAATCCAGACATACAGAATCGATCTGAAATCCCTTGTCAATAGCACCAAACAATTCATGTGAATAAAGAGCTTTTGTGTTAATCATCTATCAATTGCTCATAATGTATCCGACTGAAAACTCTGTGCCTTTCTTGCCATCAAATTTTCAAATTTCACTGTTTGATTTGTTTTGTTAGGCTGAAGAAGGAAGAGGTATCAATGGTTCTTTAAAACGAAGCTTTAAAAGAAAGAAAGAAAGAGAGAGACCATCATGTTTTGTTTTTATTTCTTCTGTCTGCAAGCAAATCCACCAAAAGTGTTCACCAGTATATAAGGAAATTTGTGTAAATGCACAGAAAAGGTAAAGAGATAGTGTGGCAATAATCCAGGACAATACAGATTATGGATGTTCATTTGCATCCTGTAGTTAACATGACACTGAACAAATCTATGTAACAATTCTGATAACTCAATGTATGTCCATGAAGCCACATAAAATGGGTCATGGTTCCGTACATGGAATTATCAGCAACAAGCTTCATCCTCATTACTGTACACAAACCATGTGAGTGCCAAAATTAGTTCTGGAAACTTAAATGTGATTATTCATAATTTGATTAGTTTCGCACAATGTCTGTGCAACTGGATCCCAAAACAGTCACTGACTAGAATAACAGAGACATGATCACTTGCCACTACTGTTTACTGGGCCCATTTTCTAATGTAGGTGAAGCTGTTTCTGAAAAGAATACTCACTAGGTATGAATTTCATTCATTCAGTACTCTTATTTCATTAATCCCATCATGGTGGAGCTCCATTGAGGATGTGGTATGAGTCACATTATACTATAAATTATTCTCAGCCTTCTTGTTGCATCAGATCTGAGTGAAACATCAAGCATTCAAAGATCACTCCCATTGCATTTATCAGTAGCAAATTATCATTGTGGCTTCTGATGTAGTGGCCTTTTGTAGCCCATGTATGGTTTTGTGATTAGTCAGTGAATGTTGTCATTTTGTCATGCTACCATGGATTGTGTAAACATTTGCACTGGTGGTGCGACTTCTCCTGTAGAAACATGAACAGTTCAGTAAATTTCTTTGTATCTACTCAGTACCTAGAGCTGGCTTCCGAGAACCACGAAGATTATAGCTGCTGTCTCATATGAAGTTGTTCTTGAATATTCTAATTACAAGTTGCACATCGAAAGGCAGGTGCAACCACTGCAGGCTGTTTATAGAAACTACATTAATAACAAACTACGACTAACACTAACTGACTCACACTGACAATATGAGAATCATGTCTCCATTGCTTTCTACGTATGTATCAAAGAAAAATTAAATTGAGAAAACTAATAAATTGTGAGACAGAATTGCTGGCCAGGGACTTATCTTCAGGAGGGGATATGAGTGGTGATGCTAACACGCATATATAAAAGCAGAAATTACACACTATCCTCCCCACAGAAGGAACTACTAGATACAAAAGTTCAGACAGTGCATCACTATCCTAGTCTTTGGAACTTGGGGAGGATAGTGTGTCACCTATACTTCTGTGTATCTTTTGGCAGCACTATACATTTTGTTTCATGGGGGTAAGTACTAGTTAGCAATTCTATCCCACAATTTATTACTTTATATACGAACATGTATGTTAGGAGAAAATCATATACTTTGAAAAAAATCCATTGCTGGGTCATTCCATGTCAAATCACCACACCTATTTTACCTCACCATTTTAGATTTTGCTAAAATTTAGTATACTTAAAGTGGGTGCTGAGAGTAAGAAAAATCCCAAATTTCAATTTTTTATCTCAAACCCTTCCTGAAAAATCGCTATGTAAACTTTTCAAAAACCAGCCAAAAATGTGTGAATGGACTTTTTTTAAATTGCCCTAGGAGCTGCTCTAATTGAGCTAGAGAGCTGGGAAAGGTGTCATTTTGCAGCATTTTGCATGCTCTTTCCAGGGATATACAACAAAACATAGCTTCTAATTAATAACCTTTTTCATAATACTAATTGATATTTTTATGTAATTGTTTTACAAAAAGTACATAATTGAAAATTTTCACAATATTTCCACGACTACTTCATACTGTTGTAAATCACATGGCAAAATATAAATGTGGGATGATAATGGGAGTTGTGGTCCATGATGTTTGGAATGAAACTATTAAAAATATTAAATACATAATGCTTGTTTTTGAGTAACAGGTGCCTATACATACCTAAATTTAACACATTAGGTACTAACAGTAATTCTGAAACAACTTTATAGAAAGTATACATTAACACTAACCTGAGGCAAAAACTAAGTTTTGAGTTGAAAGCAGTTTCCCAATAAATTATCTTGGAACTTCACAGATTACATTTTAATTAAGCCGACTGGGTTTGCTTTACATCACTTTCATTAAGAATATTTGTTTGTTCTCCCTGTTGGAGTAAATGGATTTACTTTTGTGAGGACATCCACAACTGACACCCACAGGACATCTGCATGTGCAGGATAGGAGAATGACTTAGCTGGTCCACAGGGATGAAGAAAAGTTATTCTCACTTCATCAAGTTCTTTTTTTTTTCCAAAAAAAAAAAAAAAAATTTACCCAAGCCACCAGTTTATGCCCTATACAGTGGTGACATAGCCTGATACATCTTGTAACTTCAGTTTGTCTGGTGATGTAGTTACTTCCTTCTCCCAACTCTGCATCTCACCTGAAGGTATTTGACTGTTAATTTTGATGTAGTGTTGGGAATTAAAGTGTGAAATTGCTGTGTCCCTTTGATTGTCAATGCCTCCTGAAGCCGGGTTTTTAATAATATTTCTGAAGCAGCATACTCTTCTTGAGTGGAATGTGCAAAATCAACATTTGTCACATTATCTGCCCACTCAAATAGATCTCGTGGGGTTTGGATCTGATTTTGGTACGGCCTTTGCAAACTTGCACAAGCTGCCAGTCTCTTAACTGAACCCCCTACTCCATCCCAAGGCCCTTTTCCATGTGCTGTGGCTGAAAAGTGTCACTCAGCTTTTATGTTGAAGTCTTCCTTATGAAGGCAAAGTTTCAGGAAGTTTTTCATATTTTTTTGTGCTGAGCAGCATAAACGCCAGAAAAATAGTATATCTTTTTTGGAATCTTTTGAAATTTAATTGTTAGATAAGAAATAAGCTTCTTTTGAAAGGTGTAAACCACAACTGTATTGTGCTCCAGGCAATCGGAAACAATGACAAAGCTCATATGCTCAATTTTGTCTTCCTGTTTGTAATATATAACAAAAGGAGGAATGGTAATCTGTTGTCTCTTCCAGTGGTAACTCCGAGCTTCATCCTGCAGAACTATGCTAGCCTATAATTTTCCGTAAAATCACATATGACAACAAATTCAGATTCCATAAGGTTTTCTTTTGTGGAGTTAAGGACTGTTCATTGTTGCTTGGCAATGAAGTTATGCCGAATCAAAGTAGACATCTCACTACAAAATAAATCTATGAATTCTTCAGAAGTTTTCTGAACACTTTCCAGATTACAGCGGCCAACTGACATCTGCTGTCGGAACTGAACTCATTCAATTAAGTTTTTGTCAAAAGAGCTTTGTAAAATTTTACATATGACAGTTTCTCCTGGGCAATATTCACAGTTTCCCATGTTGCAATCAACGTCTTTAAAATGTTTGTTAACTTCTTCAAGGTTACACAAAATAAGTCTTTTTGATATTTTTGTTTTACTTCCACTTGTTTCCATAATTGTCACCATTTTTAATACCTGGCATTGCCCGGCTAACCTCACCATTTTCATAAAATGAATGTACAGTTTTGACAGTTTCTGTTGGTAAACACTTCCCTGGTTTTGGGTTTGGACCTTTGATGAATCCTTTCTCTTTCAAAATTTTTTTGGACTGATGAACAATGTAATTAGGAACATTAAATTTCCTCATTTTTCTGACACTCCACTTTTCAGGTAAACCTGTAAGAATCATTAGTCTTATTGCTCTGCTTATAGAATTATTAAAGTTTGTTTTGAGATTCTGAAGCATGGATTCATCAGTATCAGTATCTGACGAAGTTTTAGCCGCAACAAAAAGTTTACGTGTCACTGATGAGTTTTTAATTTTTTTTAATTTTTTGATTTGGCGTAACACATAGATGTTGCTTTTGTCTTATCAATTGGGGACTCGCCTAGTTTTTGAAGTGATGTGTTAAGTGTTTGAACAACCACTGAAGTTGTAGTGAAGTCAGGGTCTTGGTCTGGGATGATTATCTCTGATCCAGAAGAATCTTCTTCAACACTTTTATCACTGATGGGCTCTGGTGTATTTTTCAATGTGGTTACATCTTTCTTACATTTATCACAAATCCTGCCACTACTAGGTATTTGTGGAAATAATCTGGGCATCCATACTGTGACATTTCTCAGTTTTTTCTGTCTCTAATAAAATGATTTGACTTCTTCAATGGATTACAAGACAGCACTCTTACAGCACTGCACTTTTTACTTGGTTCCATATTGATACAAAAACCACTTATAAACTCTCCTTCAATTTATAGATTTACTTGTAAATGAACTATTAAATATACTAGATACAAACTCCACTAAAACCACAGTGCTCAATAATGCTGTAGGCACACTAAGCCTTAGAAGGTAACAGTCTTATATCCTCTCGACAATGGCTCCAGTCTTACATAGACATTTACTCAGCCTTTGTACAGTGGCTAAAGTCTGTGCTAATGAAATACGTATTTTTGGACCAGAAGTATTACATCTGTAGTCTCCTTACACGTTTTTCGCACCTTATATAAATCTTAGCTATAGGTCCTCAACATTTCGTTTTGCCAGTTAATAGACTATTAGTTTAAACTGTAAGAAACTAAAAAAAAATAAGCAATCAATTATAGAAAATGTTGTTTAGTGTTGTTTCAAGAAGGTGATGTTTTAATATTTCTGGTACTTTTTACTTAACTTTCAGTATATTTTAATGAAATTCCTGTTTGTTAAAGGTAAGTTTGGTCAAACTGCAGCTCTTAGTAAAAAACAAGAGTCTGGAATAATTTTTTTAACAATGAACCCATCATCATCCCACATTTATATTTTGCCATGTGATTTACAACAGTATGAAGTAGTTGTGGAAATATTTTGAAAATTTTCAATTAAGTACCTTTTGTAAAAAAACTAAATAAAAATATTAATTATTATTTTGAAAAAGGTTATTAATTAGAGGCTATGTTTTGTTGTATATCACTGGAAAGAGCATGGAAAATGCTGCAGAATGATACCTTTCCCAGCTCTCTAGCTCAATTAGGGCAGCTTCTAGGGCAATTTAAAAAAAGTCCATTCACACATTTTTGGCCAGTTTTTGAAAAGTTTACATGACCATATTTCAGGAAGGGTTTGAGATAATAAATTGAAATTTGGTATTTTTCTTAGTTTCAGCACCTACTACATGTATAGCAACTTTCAACAAAATCTAACAGGGTGAGGTCAAACTTTTATTTAAAGTGTGTTGATTTGACATAGAATGACCCTACTCTTCAGCACTTAGCTGCTGTTTTTATCTACTGATTTACAGTAATCCTATATGTAACTTCACTGTTTTCAGATAATGCTTTCAGCTGTCTATGTACTGGAAAGATTAAACTTGCAATTAATGCTAACTAGAATCAATATAAAATATGTTAACAAATTATACACAGAGCAGCTAATAAAGTATGGCACTCTGATTTTTAATATTTGAATTCCCAATTTCTGATGAGCATGAGGGTACACAATGCCATTCTACGTCCTAGACAGGGACAAACAGTCTATAAGGAAATTATTTTTACTTCTTGTATTGTGGTTGTATATTTTACAGTTCAACCTAAGTTCACTGTCACGAGATGGTGGTGTTACTATATAGAAATCAACATACACTAGACAATTTCCGTTTTGACCACAACTACAGCACTCGCCACAGAGACAACTTCAAACTTCCAACACATCGTTTAAAACTTTATGCCCAAACGCCAGAGTATATGGGGTTAAAAATTTTCAATAAAATAAAAGGCAGTAATATATTTAAAATGGAGATTGGTTCACTGAAAAGATTGCTCTTTACTCTCCTGGTGGAAAAGTGTTATTATTCTGTCGATGAATTCATTGAGGACAGCTTCACAATCTGAACACAGGGATTGTAATACATTTATTATTTTATGTACATGTGTAGCTGTAACTTAGAAATGTAAAATATAATGTAAACGTTTGTATTTCTCTTAAAAAA
Source organism: Schistocerca nitens (assembly GCF_023898315.1). Taxonomy (NCBI): domain Eukaryota; kingdom Metazoa; phylum Arthropoda; class Insecta; order Orthoptera; family Acrididae; genus Schistocerca; species Schistocerca nitens. The sequence goes on along the minus strand of NC_064614.1, from coordinate 1,062,594,744 downwards.
GTGAAAAAAGTTTCTTTTGTAAACCTTGACATGTATCCTGTACATCAAATCAAATGATTTGAAAATTGTATGTAATGAGATGAATAAACCACATAACACATAACATAACATATTAATCACAAAGACCATTGGAGAGAAAATATATTGGTATGAATCTAAAGGTCCTTGAAAGGGTTTTTTGTAAAAGTTTTAGTTAGGCCTATCAACTTTACATAATATTATTATTACTGCACACTTCTGAAAATATACATTTATGACCTCAGCTGCTTCCCCAGATCATTATGTCATAGTACAGTGTTGAGCAAAAGCATGGAAGCAATCCCATCTGCATGGCAATATATGAGAGGAGCTTTTAAAAGCAAATCAAGCAGAAATGAGTTTTTTCTATATAGTTATCAAGATATAGTCATTAGTATGACTAACTGTAATTTGCTGTTAGCATAGGAAATAGCCTGACTTGTCCCAGATCCCCAAAGCCACCCATTGATGGTTAGAGCTTCTAAATGTGTATGAATGAATGAACATAATATACGTTTATAGATATGAAAAATCACTTAACAATACAAACTTTCTGTCATTTACAATACACTATGACAATCTAATGCATGCTAATGAAAGCAATATTCTCAACACCGAAGCCTGGTTTCCAAACTAAAAGATGGAAGAGCGTGATGATGTAGTGGAAAGGCATACATATGGTTATGGTCCTAATCTCAGCAAAATTACTGGGTGTGTATGTAGAGTGTGTAGTGACATTAACCAGAAGTGTAACATTGGTTTTAGCCTTATCAATTAATTTGTTTGCCAGTACCTACAGACGACAGATATTGTACAGAACATTCAAATATTTGTGAGACTTATCACATACCATAAGTATGTCCTAGTGTTCATTAATTAGGTACTGTAAACTATTGTTATGTTTTACCTTTAGATTAATCTAACCCATCTTTCAAATAATAACAATTATCTACGCTTGAATAAACTGACTAACAAAAGCCTATACTTATTGTGCCTCTAATTGTGGTTCAGAGTGGAAATGGAATGCTTTTTAAGTTTACACCGACACTTCCAATAACGTTTATCGATGTTAAGGATGAATGTTCCCTATTAGTTAGTGTAATTCTGTTTAATTCTGCTATTTACCAAGGAAACTGACATAAAATTTTGTTGTGGCTGCTTAATGCAAATGACCCATAGCGCAAAATATTTTTGGCAGATCGCTGCATTTCTGAAGACAGGTCGTCATATCTTTAACAAATTGCTGCTAATTTGATCTACTAATGCTTTTTTTACTGTAATGACACTATCATCACACGCTTTTAAAACGTTGTATCATTTGTCTCCACTCATATATAACTGATTAAATCTACTACAATCTAAAACACACCTTGAGCGCCAGCCCGTTCGAACTTTCCGCCTATCACTGTTGGTGTAGATTTAGTGCAAGACGCTTTTCTCTAATTTCTGTTGTAGTTAGGCTTTATCAGAAGATAATGGTACAGAATCGCGATAAGCACGGAGGTCGTTTGATCGTTCATGCATTAATGTACTCCTGAATGACTTCGCATATTACGCTAAAGACGTTAGTGCGTGCTCACCACTTGAACTGACTCTCCAATCATTAAAAAACCCTCTGGTTTCGCTACATTTTCGCAGTGACCTATACAAACCTAAAAAAGAAAAGCAGTAACTATTCACAGAAAAAAATCACAGTTTACTTAAATCAACCTGAAAATATCGCTAGACTTATAGATGTTAATCGAATTACTTATAAAGGAACAATCCGTATGTCAGTTCTCAGCGTATTCAAACTGTGAAAGTCATGACTCCTTCACAGCAGTTACAGTCATCACTACTTTGCACGAATACTTTTAAAAAGAAATTAAAAAAAACTGTAAGTAGCGGCAGTGACACCAAAACAATGGTGTGAAAGTTACCGTCCTCTTGGGAAACTACGATTTAGAGAAATTGAAAATGGAACGTAAGACGTTACTATCTCGCAATAATTTCACCGAATCAAGCAATGTTCTATGCAATTGGCCATATGTACTATGCGGTTTCTACGAACAAGGATTATTTCTACAAACAAGGATTACAGCGCATGAAGATAACACTGTGTTCCCAGCAAGATTCCGTTGTATGTTGAGAAATACATATTATTTTCTTTAGTACGGAGAGTCTAGCAATGTGTGTTACATAAGCATATGAATCGTGTCCCACATTACTCGTTACTAAAAAAAAACCTTTTCGTCTGCTACACGCTGACATTTGCTTTACGTTGTGCGTCGTTCATTTGTTTTCGCAACAGGTCGACAGTAGTAAAATGCATGGAGTAAAAAGAGAGATGCTAGATTCACCTCGGTGACACTTCTGAATGACGTTACCACAGTGTGACGTTAGATTGGATTAGGTTAGGTTAAATTTGCGTTCCATAAACCCAAAAAGTGAGATGATTCTCGTGGGTGTGGAACATGGCCCCAAAGTATAACATAAAACATTTGAATATAATACTTTCTATCCTGATCATTTGTCGGGGGACTGTCGAAATAGGTGAATACAATGCAGTAAACTGGAACAGCTAATATTTACAGAATTAACACGCTGTCAGAATGAAACATTCTTATGTACTATTAATAAATTTATCGTACACAAAATATCTAATATTGACTGTTGTGACCAAGTGCTATCAAAACGGAAATCTAACACATTTTTACTTAAGCTGGCTTAATAGTCTCCGTTACTATGACGTGTACATGCCTAGTTAGTTTCGACCAGTCTATAGCCTAGCTTACACGACGACACTGGGTTGTGCCATTCGTTGCGTGGAATGAGCTGCACGCAAATGGTTTCATATTTGACTGTAGACACGACGAAACTAGCATACACTTCAGTTTCGTCATTTTGTGGATGTCTGAAATGAAAGTTTTGGCAGCTGCAAGTCGGACGAGTTGTGATGGAGTTAAAGCTTGTTGCGTGGAATCGCCGCATAATAAAACATTAAGAAACATGTTTCGATTCGTGACTGGATGAAGAAAAGACGTCAGCGCGGTTGCTCAGCACCTTGGTGAAATATTTTATACCGATAGATCCAAGAAGGTCTTTTAATTGTCTTAGAATGTCACCAGAACTGTTACCGTTTCTTCTAAATTGAGTTAATTATGCGATAAGGAATAAAGATATTGTAATGCATGAAGCACTGTCGCCAGATCTGAAATTACATATCACATTGCATGCATTACAATCGGCATGCTGTGAGATGCGGTTTTAATTGGTGATGACGCGTTTTCATTAACACCAATAATTATTAAAAGTAATAATTATTGACATTAACAATGGTTTGCAAACTACTCTCTTGAAGATAGATCTGTACAGTGGCAATATTTTAAAATTCTAGCATATGTGAATGGGGAACACAGCAGCGACGTTTTAAATAGATGAATATCTAATGAAGATTGCAGCTTCTTGAATATGTACAGGCTTCCCTCCGGTCAGTCAACAGTGTTCCTTAACAAAGAGTTGGCAAACTCGAACGATGGGATTTTAGTCTTGTAGACGACAGCATTGCCACAGCTAGAATTACGCTTGTTTGTATATTTCTTAATTCAGTTGTATATGTGCTACTAACTCAATAAATTTTGCCCTGCAGCTCAGATATTGTCAAACCATCTATGTTATGATAGCACATGACCGTCTCAGCGGCAGCAATATGATGCTAATTTTTGTAATCAACATCACTGAAATCCCACAAACACCTATGCAAAGCATAGATATCTAAAAAGCGAACATTATTTTCCACTCCCCACTTCATATTTCAATTTATCTACACTTTACGAACACACATAACCTCAAAACTCATTCAACTAGTGTCGCCAAAGTTGGAACACGCCGAAAGTGTTTATCTTCACCAACGAGTTGCGCAAACGCGCGGCGAGCATGCGCAGTGGCCGGCAGCGCAGTTGCATGCAACCTAGTTCTCGTGTAAACCACAAACTAGGCTTAACATAACACTCGCGATACTCCGTCTCTTTTTTAATAATAAGTTTATTGCAGCCAAACAGCCATAGAAGTTCAAAGTACAGTTATAATAATAAACGAAATTAGAAAGCGTTCGTATTGTGGTTTTCATACTCACTTATTGACCGTGTCCTTAAGGTACGGAGGTCTATATGGTAACATTTGCATATTCGATGACACCGTTTACACTCACGCACTACGTTTGGTTCATGATATGACGTGTTGTCGCAAATAAGCTGGCGGAAATCATAGACTGCCATTCTGCTGATTACGTATCTCATCTCCAAGTTTTCCTTTGTCCATGTTCGCTCAATCATGGTGCCAGTGCTGTAAAAAATTCTGGATGTACGTCTTTCCTTTTTTCCTTCAATGTTTTTAGTAGACTTTCCGACACGATAGTGTTGGGTAGCATCAGATTTGTCCGTAGACCTCGAAAGAGGTAGGATTACCTCATTAGCAGGTACCTCTGGATCGTATTGTTTTGGACACTCCAACTGCTTTCTTTATATAAGTCACCGTTGCTCTTTCTAGTGTCGTTAGATTTTACACTGTGAGATGTGGTCCAATGATTTCTGTGCCGAACATCAGTGTTGGGGATATTTTGACTCTGAATGGTGCCATTGCAGTTTCTAGGCTGGAGAATCTAATGTGTTCTATTTCATAGATAACTATTATTTCTTGCATTCCTTTCTCTGTTACATGTTTTGTTCACCATTTTGCACTTGTTTGTATCGTGACCCCTAGGTACTTGAAGTCTGATATGATTTATTTCCTCTATGAAGATCTCAGCTGATGCAAGTGCCGTTCCTCCATTGCAAAGCACCATCATTTATGTTTTGTTACATTTCGACGCAGCAATATTCCATACTGTTTAATGCTTTTTGTAGCTTTGCAATGTCTTTTGAGCCTATTACAGTATCGTCAGCATATGTGTGTAAGATTACATCTTCCCTTTCGGGTATTTGTAAGTTTTTTTCTGCTGCAAGGATACATAACAGAGAACTCAGTGGGCCTCCCTGAAGTACTCCATTGGGTTAGAATATCGGCTGTGATAGGTAGAGGTTGTCTGAGATCCTTATTTCGTTCAATCGCAGTATTGTGCTTATTATTTATGTCCATGTGTTGTTTTCACTTAGGGTTTCCTCTAGTTTTTTTGTCACAAGCTTTCTGTTTATAAAGTCAAAGGCTTTTGTGAAGGCTATAAACATTACATAAAAATTTTTTGTCTTCAAAGGCTTCCCATACGCGTTTTAGCAGGAATTCTGTTGCCGTCAGAATTTATCTTTCTTTCCTGAATTCCATATGGCATTTAGGGAGATATTCGTTGATTGTTTGCTGTATTCTTGTCATTATTATTTTTGTGAATGCTTTGAAAGGTAAGTTTTCTAACTTCCTATGTCTCTGTATTTCCTAGGGTCTTTGGGGTCTTCTTTTATTACTGACTGTCTCCACTGTTCTGAAATGGAGGCTGTTTATTTACACTTACTGTAGAGTTTTGTCCCTGTTGGCGTTAGTTTTTGCACAGTGATTGATTTTTCGAATATTCCGGTCTGGTTTGACTATATCAGATGACAGACAAATAATAATAGATAATGATAATAGTATGTGATCAGAGTATAAATTTCTAATGGTGCTTTATACAAACTTTGGGTGCTTGACAATGGCTTTTTGAGTAAGGTCTTCTGAAAATATTTAATTATCAGACTTCGTAGATTGAATAATTCCAAAGTTTTGGCTCATGCTGGACGATTCATAGGATTTGTAACACAGAAGCTTTAACCATGCCAATACGCCGTTTAAATGAAACAGTAGCTTGCAACATAAATGAAACACAAGATTAAATAACATCAGTGTACTCACAAAATATTATACTAAATTAAATTACACAGACACTTTCATTAATTCTGTTGCTGTGTGTAACTATGAGTATGCCTTGTCAGATTGTGTCTCAATAAAACAGAGTAATGGTGATGGGCCAAATAATTATCTGCAGCGATGGCAGGTGTGTGTCCGATCTGGATCGTTGCAAGAACAAAAAACATGCCATCTTCTTGGCAAGACAATGAAACTGAGTAATTGTTTTAATGTTTCACCGGTTGCACGCTACAATCGATACAACCGCTTATACTAATTAATATTTTGAGTAAATCTTTATTTATATTCTCAACTTATATCTACGTTTTTGCAATATATCAACACCCATTTTGCAAATGTGACTTTAAATAGCCATATGAACTGTGAGGCGAAACGACGCAACTGCAGGTGAGCAATTCAATCTAAATTGCACGCAGTACAATATTTACATACATATTCAAGTACAATTCACGGTATAAAATATTTGAATGTTGTTGTTGTTGTTGTGGTCTTCAGTCCTGAGACTGGTTTGATGCAGCTCTCCATGCTACTCTATCCTGTGCAAGCTTCTTCATCTCCCAGTACCTACTGCAACCTACATCCTTCTGAATCTGCTTAGTGTATTCATCTCTTGGTCTCCCTCTACGATTTTTACCCTCCACGCTGCCCTCCAATGCTAAATTTGTGATCCCTTGATGCCTCAAAACATGTCCTACCAACCGATCCCTTCTTCTAGTCAAGTTGTGCCACAAACTTCTCTTCTCCCCAATCCTATTCAATACCTCCTCATTAGTTATGTGGTCTACCCACCTTATCTTCAGCATTCTTCTGTAGCACCACATTTCGAAAGCTTCTATTCTCTTCTTGTCCAAACTGGTTATCGTCCATGTTTCACTTCCATACATGGCTACACTCCATACAAATACTTTCAGAAACGACTTCCTCACACTTAAATCTATACTCTATGTTAACAAATTTCTCTTCTTGAGAAACGCTTTCCTTGCCATTGCCAGTCTACATTTTATATCATCTCTACTTCAACCATCATCAGTTATTTTGCTCCCCAAATAGCAAAACTTCTTTACTACTTTACGTGTCTCATTTCCTAATCTAATTCCCTCAGCATCGCCCGACTTAATTCAACTACATTCCATTATCCTCGTTTTGCTTTTGTTGATGTTCATCTTATATCCTCCTTTCCGTTCAACTGCTCTTCCAAGTCCTTTGCTGTCTGTGACAGAATTACAATGTCATCGGCGAACCTCAAAGTTTTTATTTCTTCTCCATGAATTTTAATACCTACTCCGAATTTTTCTTTTGTTTCCTTTACTGCTTGCTCAATATACAGATTGAATAACATCGGGGAAAGGCTACAACCCTGTCTCACTCCTTTCCCAACCACTGCTTCCCTTTCATGCCCCTCGACTCTTATAACTGCAATCTGGTTTCTGTACAAATTGTAAATAGCCTTTCGCTCCCTGTATTTTACCCCTGCCACCTTCAGAATTCGAAAGAGAGTATTCCAGTTAACGTTGTCAAACGCTTTCTCTAAGTCTACAAATGCTAGATACGTAGGTTTGCCTTTCCTTAATCTTTCTTCTAAGATAAGTCGTAAGGTCAGTATTGCCTCACGTGTTCCAGTATTTCGACGGAATCCAAACTGATCTTCCCTGAGGTCGGCTTCTACTAGTTTTTTCATTCGTCTGTAAAGAATTCGCGTTAGTATTTTGCAGCTGTGGCTTATTAAACTGATAGTTCGGTAATTTTCACATCTGTCAGCACCTGCTTTCTTTGGTATTGGAATTATTATATTCTTCTTGAAGTCTGTGGGTATTTCGCCTGTCTCATACATCTTGCTCACCAGATGGTAGAGTTTTGTCATGACTGGCTCTCCCAAGGCCATCAGTAGTTCTAATGGAATGTTGTCTACTCCCGGGGCCTTGTTTCGACTCAGGTCTTTCAGTGCTCTGTCAAACTCTTCACGCAGTATCTTATCTCCCAATTCATCTTCATCTACATCCTCTTCCATTTCCATAATACTGTCCTCAAGTACATCGCCCTTGTATAAACCCTCTATATACTCCTTCCACCTTTCTGCCTTCCCTTCTTTGCTTAGAACTGGGTTGCCATCTGAGCTCTTGATATTCATACAAGTGATTCTCTTCTCTCCAAAGGTCTCTTTAATTTTCCTGTAGGCAGTATCTATCTTACCCCTAGTGAGACAAGCCTCTACATCCTTACATTTGTCCTCTAGCCATCCCTGCTTAGCCATTTTGCACTTTCTGTCGATCTCATTTTTGAGACGTTTGTATTCCCTTTTGCCTGCTTCATTTACTGCATTTTTATATTTTCTCCTTTCATCAATTAAATTCAATATTTCTTCTGTTACCCAAGGATTTCTATTAGCCCTCGTCTTTTTACCTACTTGATCCTCTGCTGCCTTCACTACTTCATCCCTCAGAGCTAACCATTCTTCTTCTACTGTATTTCTTTCCCCCATTCCTGTCAATTTTTCCCTTATGCTCTCCCTGAAACTCTCTACAACCTCTGGTTCTTTCAGTTTATCCAGGTCCCATCTCCTTAAATTCCCACCTTTTTGCAGTTTCTTCAGTTTCAATCTGCAGTTCATAACCAATAGATTGTGGTCAGAATCCACATCTGCCTCTGGAAATGTCTTACAATTTAAAACCTGGTTCCTAAATCTCTGTCTTACCATGATATAATCTATCTGATACCTTTTAGTATCTCCAGGATTCTTCCAGGTATACAACCTTCTTTTATGATTCTTGAACCAAGTGTTAGCTATGATTAAGTTATGCTCTGTGCAAAATTCTACAAGGCGGCTTCCTCTTTCATTTCTTCCCCCGAATCCATATTCACCTACTATGTTTCCTTCTCTCCCTTTTCCTACTGACGAATTCCAGTCACCCTGACTATTAAATTTTCGTCTCCCTTCACTACCTGAATAATTTCTTTTATCTCGTCATACATTTCATCAATTTCTTCATCATCTGCAGAGCTAGTTGGCATATAAACTTGTACTACTGTAGTAGGCATGGGCTTTGTGTCTATCTTGGCCACAATAATTCGTTCACTATGCTGTTTGTAGTAGCTAACTCGCACTCCTATTTTTTTATTCATTATTAAACCTACTCCTGCATTACCCCTATTTGATTTTGTATTTATAACCCTGTAATCACCTGACCAAAAGTCTTGTTCTTCCTGCCACCGAACTTCACTAATTCCCACTATATCTAACTTTAACCTATCCATTTCCCTTTTTAAATTTTCTAACCTACCTGCCCGATTAAGGGATCTGACATTCCACGCTCCGATCCGTAGAATGCCAGTTTTCTTTCTCCTGATAACGACGTCCTCTTGAGTAGCCCCGCCCGGAGATCCGAATGGGGGACTATTTTACCTCCGGAATATTTTACCCAAGAGGACGCCATCATCATTTAATCATACAGTAAAGCTGCATGTCCTCGGGAAAAATTACGGCTGTAGTTTCCCCTTGCTTTCAGCCGTTTGCAGTACCAGCACAGCAAGGCCGTTTTGGTTAATGTTACAAGGCCAGATCAGTCAATCATCCAGACTGTTGCCCCTGCAACTACTGAAAAGGCTGCTGCCCCTCTTCAGGAACCACATGTTTGTCTGGCCTCTCAACAGATACCCCTCCGTTGTGGTTGCACCTACGGTACGGCCATCTGTATCGCTGAGGCACGCAAGCCTCCCCACCAACGGCAAGGTCCATGGTTCATGGGGGAATGAGGCACATGAAAGTTGGTATTGTGGCTACCACACATGCACAGTCACGTGTATTTCACAGTGGCAGTAGCCGTTAAGTGAACTCGCGACATGGTGATCACAGTTTATATACAGTTTGTATGTGCATGTGTGCAAGACATCACTGTGACAGGAAACTCCATCAAGTTTTTACAAAAAATATGCACTAACATTTAGAACAGGTATGTTGTTGTGGTCTTCAGTCCAGTGACTGGTTTGATGCAGCTCTCCATGCTACCCTATCCTGTGCAAGCTTCTTCATCTCCCAGTATGTACTGCAGCCTACATCCTAGTGAATCTGCTTAGTGTATTCATCTCTTGGTCTCCCTCTACGATTTTTACCCTCCAATACTAAATTGGTGGTCCCTTGATGCCTCAGAACATGTCCTACCAACCGATCCCTTCTTCTAGTCAAGTTGTGCCACAAACTCCTCTTCTCTCCAATTCTATTCAATACCTCCTCATCAGTTATGTGATCTACCCATCTAATCTTCAGCATTCTTCTGTAGCACCACATTTCGAAAGCTTGTATTCTATTCTTGTCCAAACTATTTATCGTCCATGTTTCACTTCCATACATGGCTACACTCCATAAAAATACTTTCAGAAACGACTTCCTGACACTTAAATCTACACTCGATGTTAACAAATTTCTCTTCTTCAGAAACGCTTTCCTTGCCATTGCCAGTGTACATTTTATATCCTCTCTACTTCGACTATCATCAGTTATTTTGCTCCCCATATAGCAAAATTCATTTACTACTTTAAATGTCTCATTTCCTACAAATTGAATAAATCGGGGAGAGGCTACAACCCTGTCTCACTCCCTTCCCAACCGCTGGTTCCCTTTCATGCCCCTTGACTCTTATAACTGCATCTGGTTTCTGTACAAATTGTAAATAGCCTTTGCTCCCTGTATTTTACCCCTGCCATCTTCAGAATTTGAAAGAGAGTATTCCAGTCAACATTGTCAAAAGCTTTCTCTAAGTCCACAAATGCTAGAAATGTAGGTTTGCCTTTTCTTAATCTAGTTTCTAAGATAAGTCGTAGGGTCAGTATTGCCTCACGTGTTCTAATACATCTACAGAATCCAAACTGATCTTCCCCAAGGTCGGCTTCTACCAGTTTTTCCATTCGTCTGTAAAGAATTCGCGTTAGTATTTTGCAGTTGTGACTTATTAATCTGATAGTTCGGTAATTTTCACATCTGTCAGCACCTGCTTCCTTTGGGTTTGGAATTATTATATTCTTTTTGAAGTCTGAGTTAAGAGAGCTTTAAATCTTGCTATGAAGTGAACTCAGATATGTTAATATACTTTGCTTAACTTAACACTGGCTGAAAGAAAATGAGTTAAAGTCAGTGAAAATAACAGATTATGTGTTAGCAGCACAAACTTGTAGAAATCAGTTTACATGTGGAGGGAACAGCATATACATAAAGAAAGATATCAAATTCAATAGATTAGACAATGCTGAATCCTTAAACACTGAGAAAGATTTTGAAATATCAGGTGTAGAAATTCCAGCATTCAAGTTAATTATAACATGTTTATATAGATCTCCAGATACCTGCCTAAAAAATTCAACACTCAGCTTGATACATCACTAAATAAAGTAGTAACAAATCGAAAAGCAGTTCTTATATGTGAAGACCTAAACCTAAAGCTGATGAACATATTAACAGCCAATAATTTGGAGATTACAATCCACTCCCCGACACGTGAAACAAATCATTCTAGTACTACTATAGACAAAATAATAATTAGCTCCAAAACAAAATATAATTATATGAGGAAGACTACACACATGGGTAGAACTTTCAGTAATACTGCAGTACAAATATTCCAGAATTATGTCCAACAAGAATCATGGGAGCTAGAGTATGGTACAGAAAATTATTCTGATAAGCTTCAGACATTCATGAATATTTTAAAATACCATTTTGATCTTGCTTTTCCAATGAGAGCCAAAACAACCCAAACCATTAAAAGCAACAAATAGATTGCTAGTAGTATAAGGAAATATTGTGCTAGAAAATGGTACCTTCACAGTAATGCAAGAAGGTACAACACAACTCAGGAGTTTGATAGTTACTTTAAAAAATATAAATCTATCTTAAATAGAATAATAAAGGAGGTAAACAAACGAGACAATGACAAATACATAGAAGATGCATCAAACAGAACCAAAGCAATCTGGCAAGTTGTGAAGATAGAAACCAAATCTTACAAAAATAAAGTTAATAATATAGTATTAAAGGCTGGCTTGGAAAACATTAATAACCCATAGGAAGTAGCTAATATGTTTAATAACTATTTTATAAATGTAACAGAGAAACTACTACAACAGACATCAAATAGAAAATAGCATACAGAAATAGGGAAAAAAGTCTAGAGCAGATCAAGGTTTCTGTACCCAAAAAATGTAGAAGAAGTACAGGTTGCAATAAAAAGTCTCAAAATGAAACACTTTGCAGGTGTAGATGATATACCTGATTTCATTATAAAGAAGTGTGGGGACTTGATTACTGAGCGCTTAACCCACCTATGTAACATATCTTTTGCTACAGGAACTTTTCCTTCATGTTTGAAAATAGCAAAAGTAAAGCCATTATACAAGAAAGGAAACAAAAATGATATTTCCAATTACAGACCACTGTCAATTCTGTCTTTTTTTCCAAAAATATTAGAAAGGCTTTTCAATAAAAGGCTAACAGACTTCTTAGAGGATAATGGCATTCTGTCAGAATCTCAACATGGATTTAGAGGAAACCGTTCAACCGAATGAACAGTTCACTTCTTTCTATTAGAGGCACTGATAGCATTAGACAACAAAAAGTTTACCACGGGCATATTTTTAGATTTGTCGAAGGCATTTGACACCATAAATCATGACAAATTGCTACACAAGCTAGAAAATCTTGGCATTAGGGGAACAGCTAACAACTGGCTCAGCTCTTATCTTAAGAACAGGGAACAATATGTGGAAATAAATCAAGAAATTTACAATGTCATTAGGAAACACAATGCCAAGCTACTGACTGTTAAATATGAAGTGCCACAACGATCAGTAATAGGTCCTGTCCTGTTCTTACTGTATGTAAATGACCTAAACATAAGCAATGACAGCAGTAAGATATTTCAATTTGCTGATGACACACATGTTCTAATTACAGGAAACTCAGAAGAAACTCTTGTAAAAAACACAAAAAAAGCCACTGACAGGCTGACATGTTACTTTGACGACAATGACTTAATAATAGCCGGCCAGAGTGGCCGAGCGGTTCTAGGGGCTACAGTCTGGAACCGCTTAACCGCTACAGTCGCAGGTTCGAATCCTGCCTCGGGCATGGATGTGTGTGATGTCCTTAGGTTAGTTAGGTTTAAGTAGTTCTAAGTTCTAGGGGACTGATGACCTCAGAAGTTAAGTCCCATAGTGCTCATAGTCATTTGAACCATTTTTTAACTTAATAATAAACACTGAAAAAACTGTAGCTATGGATATACACACTGCACAAACAAAAAATCTGATACCACCCAATCTAGAGCTATATGGACAGACAATTGCCAAATCAGCCTGTTCCAAATTTCTTGGACTTCATCTACAAGACAACTTGAAATGGAAATCACATATTGCGCAAATGAACAAAAAATTAAGTACTTCTTGTTTTGTGTTGCATACATTAAAAAAATTGTACCAGATACAACACCCTTTAGTGTGTATATTATGCAGTTGTAAACTCTCACCTCTGGTATGGGATCACGTTCTGGGGAAATTCTGGAGATGTCATCAAAACATTCAACATTAAAAAAAAATTATAAGAATAATGGAAGTGGTAGATAATCGCAAATCATGTAGACCATTGTTTCAAAAATAGAATGATCCTGCCACTTCCTTGCATATATATACTCGAAAATATAATGTATTTAAAGCAAAACTTACATACAAAAAGACCACTCGTCACTCAAAATCACACAATACACAGCTATGATACAAGACAAAAATTGGATGTACATGGTTCAATGCACCAACACAAAGTTATTTCAAAACAGCCTTATCCATCCTAGTATCAAACTATACAATGCCTTACCAGATACCATTAAACACATACAAAACATTGGTCACTTCAAATCTAATTTTTCTATGTTAACTAGTCTCATTCAGAAGAACATTTGTATTTTATCTCTCTGTATATAGCGTAACAACATTTATTTAAGTATTCACCATTAATTTATATATTAATGTGTGTTATTATGTACAAAGGTATATTATATGTAAAACTGTTAATATTAACATAAAAATCCAAGTATCTCTTGCACATTGTGCAGCTGTAGATTAAGATGGATCAATAAATCAATCAATCAATCAATTCATACAAGTGGTTCTCTTTTCTCCAAAGGTCTCTTTAATTTTCCTGTAGGCAGTATCTACCTTACCCCTAGTGAGGTAAGCCTCTACATCCTTACATTTGTCCTCTAGCCATCCCTGCTTAGCCATTTTGCACTTCCTGTTGATCTCATTTTTGAGACATTTGTATTCCTTTTTGCCTGCTTCATTTACTGCATTTTTATATTTTCTCATTTCATCAATTAAATTCAATATTTCTACTGTTACCCAAGGGCTTCTACTAGCCCTCATCTTTTTACCTACTTGATCCTCTGCTGCCTTCGTCCTCAAAGCTACCCATTCTTCTTCTACTGTATTTCTTTCCACCATTCCTGTCAGTTGTTCCCTTACCTTCTCCCTGAAACTCTGTATAGCCTCTGGTTTAGTCAGTTTATCCAGGTCCCATCTCCTTAAATTCCCACCTTTTTGCAGTTTCTTGTTTTAATCTACAGTTCATAACCAATACATTGTGGTCAGAGTCCACATCTGCCCCTGGAAATGTCTTACAACTTAAAACCTGGTTCCTAAATCTCTGTCTTATCCATTATATAATCTAACCGATACCTTCCAGTATCTCCAGGCTTCTTCTATGTACACAACCTTCTTTCATGATTTTTGAACCAAGTGTTAGCTATGGTTAAGTTATGCTCCATGCAAAATTCTACCAGGTGGCTTCCTCTTTCATTTCTTACCCCCAATCCATATTCACCTACTACATTTCCTTCTCTTCCTTTTCCTACTATCGAATTCCAGCCACCCATGACTATTAAATTTTCGTCTCCCTTCACTATCTGAATAATTTCTTTTATCTCATCTTACATTTCTTCAATTTCTTCATCTGCAGAGCTAGTTGGCATACAAACTTGTACTGCTGTAGTAGGCATGGGCTTCGTGTCTATCTTGGCCATAATAATGCGTTCACTAAGCTGTTTGTAGTAGCTTACCCGCACTCCTATTTTTTATTCATTATTAAACCTACTCCTGCATTACCCCAATTTGACTTTGTCTTTATAACCCTATATTCGCCTGACCAAAAGTCTTGTTCCTTCTGCCACTCGCCAGCCGGTGTGGCCGAGCGGTTCTAGGCGCTTCAGTCTGGAACCGCACGACCACTACGGTCTCAGGTTCGAATCCTACCTCAGGCATGGATGTGTGTTATGTTAGCTAGGTTTAAGTAGTTCTAAGTTCTAGGTGACTGATGACCTCAGATGTTAAGTCTCATAGTGCTCAGAGCCATTTGAACCATTTTTGAACCTCCTGCCACTGAACTTCGATAATTCCCACTTTATCTAACTTTAACCTATCCATTTCCATTTTTAAATTTTCTAACCTACCTAACCCGATTAAGGGATCTCACATTCCATGCTCCGATCTGTAGAAAGCCAGTTTTCTTTCTCCTGATAACGATGTTCTCTTGAGTAGTCCCCGCCCAGAGATCCGAATGGGGGACTAGTTTACCTCCAGAATATTTTACCAAAGAGGATGGCATCATCATTTAACCATACAGTAAAGCTGCATGACCTCGGGAAAAATTATGGCTGTAGTTTCCCCTTGCTTTCAGCCGTTCGCAGTACCAGCACAGCAAGGCCGTTTTGGTTTTGCCCCTGCAACTACTGAAAAGGTTGTTGACCCTCTTCAGGAACCACACATTTGTCTGGCCTCTCAACAGATACCCCTCCGTTCGTTGTGGTTGCACCTATGGTATGGCTATCTGTATCGCTGAGGCACGCAAGCCTCCCCACCAATGGCCAAGTCTATGTTTCATGGGGGGGGGGGAAACAGGTATAATAAACTTGAGACTACTACATATATTAAAGCAATATAATTTCATTATTGGTCATTGTGTCTCATGGACAGTATTGCATTTAAAATGTCTTTCTGTTTCAGATTAGCTGTCGTTGCACAACATGTCGTCGTTTGCAGTTCATATTCATAACAACACAATAATAATGCAAAGGTAAGCACTGCTTTGGTAGTTTGCATAATGTAAATGTTTACTGCATATCGACATCACTGTTCACAGATTTGACAACCAATATGTGGGCATGGTCACTCATTGCACTGTTTATTTTCAGTGATAACGCTGTTCTTTCTAGGTGATGCGTTGCATGGTTGAAGACCAGTGGATTTCTATTCCACAACATAAGTTCCGCGAAGGTATGGATGCAAGACTTTGGACTGCAAAATGCTGGCATCGATCCTCGATTTGTCCAGGTGAAAGTGGCCATTGTATTCCGAGAACAGTACACTCCCTGAAGCCCCATCCAAAATTCCTCTACCCGTGGAGTTTTCTTCAGTGCTTTTATGTGTCGCGACAGTAGGTGCAGTGGTTCACCAATTCCTTATTTTGCACAGTTGCATCGTGGTAAATGTTATTAGGTGATGCACTACAAATGTTATTGCACTTCACATACACAGTTTCGTCGCGCTCATAGTTTATCTGGCGATGTACAAAGAATGTTTGTTAACAAGTTTTTACATAAATATTTCGTCGCGATAGTTCTCATAGCAATACATGAAGAATAGTTTTTAACAATTATGTACACATAGTTCATTGTGGTTACAGGCATTGCGATGTATCTAGAATTTAGTTAATCATGTCTCAAAAATATTTTCGTCACACTTGCATAAATGCCATCATGACACTTGAGTTAAAATTTCGGCTGATGTTGTTTATGTAGATTTGGCGAAGTCGAAATCTCTTCTTTCTTCTTCTGATGCTGGCTAGATCAGCTGAAATAAAATTTCTTGTGCTACCTAATTTCCTTGCAGTAGTACTGAGAGGTATGTGTGTTTTATAAATATACAGTTTACTTATTCATTTCTTATAGATATATGTTCACTGCATAGAATGAAATACTCTTAAGTCTTGATGACCGTAAAGCCCAATGATGCTATTTGTTTTTGGGTTCTGCAACAGGTATGCAGTAGGATGTGGTATGTTCACAATTATATTTGGACTGTCGTACAGCAGACGTCAGTTCGTGTTGCGCCGCTTTAGTGTTGAAGATTGGTGGAGAGTATGCAAGAGTACTTATGACTACCTCGAATTCTTGCTTTCCCTTAATAGTACTAGAGTAGTATCTGTTCCTTGCGTTAGCAAGCTGCGCCAGCATGCTTAATACTACTCTTACTTTTTCATCATGTGACATCTTCTGAGATAAAAACTTTGGCAACGGATCACTCCACTCATTTGATTCATTGCGGTCGAACATAAGATCATTAGATGTATAGGTTGTGTCATATATATTCAGGTTGTTCTGAACTTCTTCAAATAATGACAAATTAGAATGCTGCAGGTATGTAAGTGCATAATTCCTTCAGTAGGATTAGATTGTGGGCTGAACTTCGAAATAAAGTTACTCTCAATGTTTGTCCTTTAAGAATTTATGCCATTTGAATCCTGTGTAGAACGTGGGGTTGTCAGGTAAAATTGACTTCGGTTTTTTCACGTGAGGAATGAATCGTCTGATGATTGCATTAGCAGTTGCAGATTTTATGCTGTACAGCTTAACATGGTTTAGAAAATATGTCATAAAATGCTAAAATATACTTCACACCACCACTACTTATTGGATGTGGACCACTTATGTCTGTACTTACAGTCTCCAGAGGTTTGCTGGAATGTAGAGCAGTCTTTGAAGATAGGTTTTAAGGTTTAGATTTCTGACAAGGCATGCATGGTTTAAGTAGATTGTGAATATTTCGTCTCATGTTAGCGAAATAACAATATGTTCTCAGTTTTGCAAGGCACTTCTTCGTTCCATAATGTCCCCAAACTAAGTGTGTGTGCCAGATTAAGTTGTGTATGGAGTCCTTGGGAATACATAAACACCAGTTAGAGCCATCAGGATGATGATGATAGAATAACACATAATTATATATCAAATAACGGCTAGACAGCGGATGTTCACGTTGATCTATGACTCAAGTTCTTACCTTGTTCACTGCGGATCAGAGTTTTGTAAAGCTGTTTATTTCTACACAAATCAATGTAATATCATACATTAGGAGTATTCTGTAGTCATTCAAATTATCAAGATCAATCATTCATTCTCCTTGTGGAAGAACAGACAAAGTATCAGCAATGATGTTGTCTTTACCTTTAATGTTCACAATCTCAAATGAGTAATTCTGCAGAGATGATGCCCATTGTGATAATGTAGGGTGAACCAACTTACATGTTAACAGTAATGTCAGAACTTGGTGATCTGTATAAATTTTCGTGTGTTTGCTGTACAAATAATAGTTGAACTCTTTGAATGCCCAGACAATGGAAAGAGTTTCAAGTTCAGTGGTTGAATGAGTACGTTCACATTCACTTAAACTACGGCTTGCAAATCCAATGATCTTTACTTGTTCCTCTTCTCCATTCTTAACTGCTTGAAATAGGCAACAACCCAAGCCACTGCATGATGCGTCATACGTCATACAAAAATCTAAACTAATGTCTGGATGGTCTAAAATGTTTGCATTCACCGACGTGTGCTTAATGTCAGCAAAATCTTGCTTACACTATTCCTAATAGCGTCCAAGTTACCTGGATCAGGGTATATACCTTGTGCATTAATTATGTGTCCAAGATACCTAATCTCACTACAAGCAAATTTTGACTTCTTTAGGTTAGCTGCTACACCAGCTTGTACAAATTTATCCAGAATCTTGTCAAGGGTGTCAAGAAGTTCATTCCGAGTCTTAGTGGCTATCAAAAGATCGTCAACATAATGTTTAACAGTCTCAACTAACTCGTCACCAAGCACAGTATCCAAAGCAGTAATAAATACGTCTTAACTGACGCTCAATCCGAAAGGAAGAATACAGAATTGATATGTTCGCCCCCCAAATATGAAAGCAGTATATTTTCTAGAGTCAGGAGTGATTGCCAGTTGCCACAACGAATTTGTCAAGTGGATTGTGGGAAAGTACTTAGCATCTAAAAATTTCTGTAATTGTTCCTCTATATTTTCTCGTTTTGTGTGTACAGGTAGCATAAATTCATTTATGGCACAAGCATCAAACACCACTCTAATATTTCTGTTAGGTTTCTTGACGACAAGTCATGGACTATACTGGGGAGATGTGGAAGGTTTGATGATCTTCCACTGTAACATCTGTTTAAGTTCTTGCCACACTGCAGGTCGTTTAGACAGTGGTACATTATAGGTTTTGTGACAGAAAGTTTGGTGAGGCTTGACTTCAGTTTTATAAACAGACATCTCTGTAACACCTGGTCGTTTAGTAAAAACCTGTATATACTCGTACTTAGATAGTATTTGATAAAGCTCGTTACGTTTGTCACCAGTAATAACAGTGGTTTCACTTAGCTTATGGGTAATCACTGTTTTCAAATCATCGTATTTTGGATCAGCTGCGAGTGTGTGTGTTTTTGTTTCCTTGCCCTCTTGCAAAAATTGAATTTTGTACCCAGTACAATAGTTGTCATGTTTGAGAGTCCTGGTATCCAAGTCAATCGTGATTTCACTGCCCTTATGTCTAAGGAAACATTTACATTTTGAAAAGTCAATAATACTGTCCTTCTCACATAACATACCTAAACCTATAACATAATTAGTAACTAGAGTCTGGACCATGAGGAATGGCCGTTATACTGTTCCATGACCTATTTTAAAGGTTACAGAAACCTGTTTCGTAACTCTACTAGACTTACTACCTACAGCAGTTAAAATCTTACACTTTTGAATAGGATACTCTGATACAGGTTCAAATTCAGTCATTTTCTTATAGAAACTATATGACAAAACACTCACAGCCGCTCTTGTGTCAAAAACAATACTGATTGGAATACCTTCTACTATACCAGTAGTTGTAGTTAAAACTATTTAATTGCTAGATGAATGACATTGTGTATTTTCCTCCAATAGTTCATCAGATAACCTATCATGATTTTACCGTATAAATAAAAGTGGTTGCTGCTTAAAAATATTTGCTACATAATCATTGTGATGTTCATCACTGTGTGTATCAAACAATGGTTTGATATTGAAGTCGCCCACCAAACCTTCTTCAGTCACGACCTGGAGCACAGTAGTGACTGTCTTTAGTTTGACGTCATTGTAATTGGTGCAGGTGATGACACAGGTGGAGATGGAGTTTCACTTGACACTTCTGTTATGTTTATATTAGGGTGTTGTGTATTCCACTCTCCAATCTGTTGTGGCTTTTGTGGTTGAGCACCTTGACATACCTGCTGATTGGTGGGTAAAGTCCAATTTTGATTTTGTACAGGCTGTGGCGGCATTTGACACGGACTTGTGTTAATGTTGTACTGAGGTGGTGGACCAGTATTTTGGTACACATTACCATAGTTATTGTTCCAGTTTTGCTGTTGATTTTGTACAGGCTGATAATTGTTTCTGTTTTATTACAGTTCTTATTGTTTCCATTACTGTTATTTCCAATATTGTTGTTGCAGTACCTCTTGTATTGGTTGCCACCTGTTTTGTATGATATTCTATGATTATTGTTCATATTGTGGTGTGTCTGCTGATTTTGGTCGTGTATTGGTTTGCGGAAGGAAGCTGTTGATTCTGCTGCACTATGTAACTGACAGCGGCCAGTGCCATGATTAAATTGGCAAGCCTGTGCATTTTGCATGCCTCTGACGTAAATATTGTGGCAGCTGTTGTTCCGTGCAGAACGTTGATCCTCATATAATATATCAACAGAATCAAGCACAGTTAGAAAATATTCTGCATCATGTGCAGTAACTTCTCATTAATGTTAAAAGGAAATCAGGCTTTCAGTGGACGGTGTATCACACATAGCTACAGGTTCTTCAAGAAAGTCTCCCATATCCAAATATTTCTCAACATTTCTCAAAATACCGGCGCAAATTGCCATGTTCAGCACAAGTAAGTAGAGACACTATGGAGAGAGGAGGAGGAGTTGCCATATATATTAAAATCAGTCATAGTGTGAAAAATTTGGAAACTAAAAAATTCTGCGTAGAGAAACATATAGATGCATGTGCATGTGAGATTAAACTAAATAATGGCACTTTTATAATTGTAGCTGTGTATAGGTTCCCATTGGGAAATTTTCAACTATTTTTTGAAAAAACTGGATTCTTTGTTGTGCTATCTGTGAGACAGAGGAATGCAAGTTATTGTTTGTGGGGATTTCAAAATAGATTTTCTGAAAGGGTCCAGTAGAAAGCTTGACCTTGAAGTATTACTTGGTTCTTTCAACTTGAAATCAGTTATCGATTTTCCTACTTGGGTGGTACAGAAAGCAGCATACTGATAGTCAATGTTTTCATAGACCAAGATAAATTTAATCAAATAAAAACTTTTCCTGTTAAGAATGGTCTGTCTGATCATGGTGCACTGCTAGTTACAGTATATGATATAGCTCCATACAGTAATACAAAACAGTCCTCCAAAATACTGTGTTCAACTAACGATTTAAAAATTCAAAATTTTAGGAAAAGCTTGCAACAGTTAGACTGGGATGAGGTGTTCAGGGAATGTGATTCTAATTTAAAATTTAACCTATTTCAAGACAACTTTGTGAGTATATTTTAAAACAGTTTCCCTAAGAAAACAGTGAAATATAATTGTAAGAAACCATGTAAAAAGCCATGGCTTGCTAAAGGGATGAAATATCTTGTAAACAGAAAAGGGAAATATATCTTATAGCTAGGAGGAGTAATGATGCTGAAACAGTGAAACACTATAAAAACTACTACACTGTATTAAGAAAAGTTATTAAAAAGTCCAGAAGTTCGTGTATTATGTCTTAGATTTAGTACATCTGATAATAAAATTAAAACAATTTGGAATTTCATGACTAGAGAAACAGGGCAACCAAGAGCACAAGAAGACTGTATTTCTATCAAACACAATGAGAAGTTTGTTAACAAGAAGTCAGAAGTAGAAAACAGTCTTAATAATCATTTTTTAAGTTTTGTAGAGAATATAGAATCCAGCTCTTCATTACAAAATGCAAGGCAGTATATGAAACAGGCAGTACCTATGCAATTTGATAAAATTGAAATTCAAACCACCTCTCCTACTGAAATTAGGAAAATAATAAATTCACTCAGAAGCAAAAGCTCACATGGAATTGATGACATTTCCAACAGAGTACTAAAAGCTTTTTCCCAACAAATAAGTAGGATTCGCAGCCACATATGTAGTAGCTCACTGAAACAGGACATTTTTCCAGATAGACCGAAATATGCTATTGTTAAACCATTGTATAAAAAAGGGGATAGATCTGATGCTAACAACTAATGCCCAATTCCACTTCTGACAGCTTTATCCAAAATTCTTGAAAAAGTAATGTATTCAAGAGTACCATCACATATTTGTAAAAATGAGATATTAACAAAATACCAATTTGGTTTTCAGAAAGGCTTTTCAACAGGAAATTCTATACATGCTTTCACTGATCAAATATTAAATGCACTGAAAACTGAACATCATCAATTGGGATATTTTGTGTTCTCTCAAAGGTTTTTGATTGTGTGAATAATGAAATTCTTCTAAATAAGCTTAAGTATTGTGATATGAGTGGGACAGTGTACAAATGGTTTAATTCATACTTAACTGGAAGAATGCAGAAGGTTGAAATTAACAGTACAGATAGTTACAAAAACCAGCAGAGTCCTCTAACTGGGGAGGTATCAAGAATGGTGTCCCACAGGATTCAGTCTTGGGTCCCTTATTGTTCTTAATATTCTCTATATTCATGAAGATGCAAAGCTAGTTCCTTTTTCCTGATAATTCAAGTGTAGTAATCACACCCAACAAGAATTAGCCGAGAAAATTGCAAATTATATCTTTCAGAAAATTATTAAGTGGTTCTCTGCAAATGGACTCTCATTAATTTTGAGAAAACACAGTTTATACAATTCTGCACAGTAAGTGGCATAACACCATTGATAAATATAGACTGTGAACAGAAGTCTGTTGCTAAGGCAGAATACTCAAAATTTCTAGGTGTGTGCACTGATGAGAAATTGAATTGGAAGGAACACATTGATGATCTGCTGAAACAATTAGGTTCTGCTTCTTATGCTATTAGGGTTATTGCAAATTTTAGTGATAAATATATCAGTAAATTAGCCTACTATGCGTATTTTCATTCACTGCTTTCATATGGCATCATATTTTGGGGCAATTCCTCATTAAGAGAGAAAGTATTCAGTGCATAAAAGTGTGTAATCAGCATAACAGCTGAAGCCCACCCAAGGTCGCCTTGCAGACATTTAGTTAAGGAATACCTTCACAATACATATGTTCACTTATGAAATTTGTCATTAACAACCCATTCCAATTCAAAAATAACAGCAAATTGCATAGCTACAACACTAGAAGAAAAGATAATATACACTATTCTGGATTGAATCTCACTTTGGCACAGAAAGGGGAGAATTCTGTTGCCACAAAAATCTTTGGTCATTTGCCAAATAGTATTAAAAGTCCAGCAGATACCCAGCCAACATTTAAAAGCAAATTAGAAGAATTTCTGAATGACAACTCGTTCTGCTCAATAGACGAATTCATAGATATGAAGTAGTAGCTGTAATAAGAATTAAATAATTAATTACTTTGTCTAAAGAAAACTTATGTTAAAGTGACATGTTCCACATCATTACGAAATGTCGTATTCATGATCTATGGAACAAGGATTAATGTATGCATGTATGTATGTATGAAAGAACCTGGTTGCACAATCTGATCCTAAGACGTTCTCGTACCGACTGCGACCGACATTTGGCCAAGAAATCTCTATCTAATTGCTCATGTATCACGCATCTGTCGGCTTCATTATATGCCCAGACAGCTGTGTCACCTTGGATGTAACCTACAATGTGAGAAATTCTCTTTCGGTCACTCCATGTTCTTGGGAACGCATTTCCAAACGCCTTCAGAAAAGTCACAGGATGTACATTACGTTTTTCTGAGATGAAAGTTTGAAATTGCCGATGTTTAGTCAGACTTCCATTTTCTTTCGCTCTGTAATGTCGATTGCTTTCTCTTTAATAATTTTAGTGATCGGCTGGTGAATGGGAAGGAATGTACTGCCCATAAATGTCACGATTGTAGTTAGGTGTCATGTGTACAGGTGCGTACTGTTGTTGTTATGAGGTGTGTGTTGTGTACGGAAGATATGTGTCATACATGTATCTGTTTTCATTACCAAAGGAAACATTTTGATTATTAGCATTACTACACTCCAGTCGTATGTCATCGTATAGTTGTTTTGCGCTAGTATTAATCTTAGCCGTAGGAAAAAGGAAATTTAATTAAATGTCAATGAATGCACTGTTACACGATGGAAGCTGGGGCCGCTGGCAGAGTGTTGAAACAGTTGACAGCTAGTAGGCCAGGAAATGCAAACATGGCAGTCGCGAGCGCGGTGCTGCGACGGCGTTGTTGCGTGCACGAATTGCTTTGTGTGAAGCAACAACGAGACAGCAAACCGTAGCGTTGCTTGAAGTTATTGTGATTTGAGGCGAGGAACTAGGCCAGAGCCAAGTGGAGACTTGTAGATTGCTGACGTTTGGGAATTTACCTCTGCCATAGTTTCTGTCTCTCTCTGCCACTACTTTTACCTTAGGACAAGGTGTGCTAGGCCAGTCGAGCGTCGGGACGGACCTGTGCTGGTCCACGCTTATAGGGGCCAGACTGGCAGCAATGTTGTAAATATTCTATGTAAAATTTACTTTATTTCTATGTACTTGTTCGGGCTGTATTCCGCCTCTGGGGACACAACACCGGGGCGCAATGGAACGGTAGCCGGGTACTTGGAGATCGCACGGTCAGCCTGAAGGAGGGCAGAGGCAGCGATCTTCAGCATCCAGGACAGGCCACGTTCGCTTCCCGCCTGGTGTACCTGGGTCCGGGCGAGTGGTACGCTATGGGAGGCGTGGCAGTGCTGGAGCTGCACCAGAGACAGCAGTGGGGATTGCCATCTGGCAAGTTGCGGCACAACATCCAGGAGGGCGTGGGTTCGAGTCCTGTCCTGTCCTGGGAGCAGCAGTGGCCGAGGGTCACAGGCGAATAGTACCTCCACCTTCGTCCCATGGTCGAACAGAGCAGGCCAAACGGGGCGGAGGGTGGTGAGGACCAGGGACTGTAGCAGTCTCCGAAATAGCGAGCAGCGGCACGGCGCCAGCCGCTACGCCATGGCAGGCGAGGGCGACTGGGTGAGCACGGCTGAGTTCCAGCTGAGCGGCCTTGCAGACGGCAGCAGCGGTGTCGGAAAACCAGGAGTTGATGAGCTGGCTGGACTCGCGACACAGTGCGCGGGCGGTCACCGACACTACACTGCACTCATCGAAGCACTGTAAATTATGAGAATAAAGTAATGCCACCAAATACTGCTGTATCACTGTGCACTGCCCCTCGACGATATTGAACTTGCTCGGCCTCCTGACGAAAGATGGCGGTATGTCCCAGCTTCAGCTCAGCCATCTGGAGTCCCGTGTTTGACCATCTCGACACCCTACAACAGTCGTTTCTGTAGTGCTGCGTTAGATTGAACTGCCTCAACTATGACATGTTTATTATTTTTGACAAATTCGGCTACGGTGTCGTGCTCAACTGTCGGTAATTTTTTCTCTAAACATTGGTCAAAATGTTTATTTTTCTAGTCAAATCAGTCATGAAATTCTTTATTTATATTGGCAAAATGGTTGTCAGTTTGTAAGTTGTTTATCAAAGGTATCAACTTTGCCTTCAATTACATTAATGGGTGTTTTTATTGAGTCATGAACTGACGGATAGTATTTGAGTTGATTGGCAAAAGCTTTGCACGTAGTGTTTAAATGTTTGACTTAAGTTTCAGAACTTTTACGTCTTTTGTGGGTTTTTTCCTGCTTTAAGATCGATTCGGAAAATTTTGAGTCAAGTTTGGACACTTGCCAGCTCAGTCTCGTGTTAATCTCGTCTACTCTTTCACACAAAGTGTGATTCAAGTTTTTAGTGCTCTTAATTCAGCCTTAATCTCGTCATGTCGCATTTCTAAAACTGTCATGTGTTTGTCAATATATTTTTTGTTTTCAGTTATCTGATTTTGTATTGATGTCATATGAGTTTTGTTGCCGGCCGCTGGTGGCCGAGCGGTTCTGGCGCTACAGTCTGGAACCGCGCGACCGCTACGGTCGCAGGTTCGAATCCTGCCTCGGGCATGGATGTGTGTGTGTTGTCCTTAGGTTAGTTAGGTTTAAGTAGTTCTAAGTTCTAGGGGACTTATGACCTCAGCAGTTGAGTCCCATAGTGCTCAGAGCCATTTGAACCATTTTTTTGAGTTTTGTTTTCAGTCATCTGATTTTGTATTGATGTCGTGTGATTTTTGATTTCAGTTATTTGCTTGATAATAATGTCAAAAATATGGTAATATTTGTCAACAATGCTCTGCCCCACCACGTCGTTTGACATGACGTCATGGACAAGAATAGGCTCTGAGCTGGATTTAGCTATTTGACTAGTGGTCGACCTATTTACGAAATTTCATCACTAGGCATGTTAACTGTTGATTGTTCGTTACTATTGGTGTCCACTCTGGAGTCATTGTCAGTGTTTTGTTCAATGTTGAAGTCGGATTCGATTTGAGTCTGTTGTATCTCATTTTCCATTTTTGCCAGTTGTTTACGTGTTACCACGACGCCACATGTAATGAATATTGCGAGAAAAATCTTTAAGCACGTTTGAGAATGAACTCATGAAATTAATTTCGTATTGCAACAATGTTGGCTTAACTGAGCAAGAATTGCAATTAATAGTGAAATAATTAACATTAATGGCTACTTGCCATTTTACGTCGCACATGACACAATTCGGATTTTTTGTGGAATGGTATGGTTGTATTGTCGTAATAAACTGTATGATAATATAATTTGGAATTCGCGATCTTACGCAAAAAATGACTGCTACGGTTACAGAAAATTTTAACAAAGATAGGAAGCAAGCTACAGTTACTGACAGCGCTTGGTCTAGGGTGCTGATGTAAAAATGCGATGTCTTACCTTGGATCCAAGTATGCAGTGTAAATTCCACGTTTCATCAACAATTCCAATGGTTCGTCTTTTTGTTTGGTTGGTTCAAATGGCTCTGAGCACTATGGGACTTAACATCTGAGGTCATCAGTCCCCTAGAACGTAGAACTACTTAAACTTAACTAACCTACGGACATCACACACATCCATGCCGAGGCAGGATTCGAACCTGTGACCGTAGCAGTCCCGCGGTTCCGGACTGCAGCGCCTAGAACCGCACGGCCACCGCGGCCGGCTCTTTTTGTTTGGTCTTTACAAATATTCAATGGCAATGGCTTGTCAGATATAATCCCATCATCCATGCAGCAAAGAAAAACAATGCAGGATATTGAACAAAAGGTCCATACACAAAGTCGCCAGTTTGATTTACTGGCTATTCCGGTCTGGTTTGTGTGTATCAGATAACAGCAAATAACAATAGATAATGATAATAGTATGTGATCAGAGTATAAATTCATAATGGTGGTTAATACAAACTTTGGGTGCTTGACAATGACTTCTTGAGTAAGGTCAGTTGATTGTAAGTTTGACCGTGAGTGACTGTTCTGAAAATATTTATTTATCGAACTTCTTAGATTGAATAATTCCAAAGTTTTGGCGCAAGCTGGATCATTCGTAGGATTTGTAACACGGAAGCTTTAGCCATGGTAGTGCGCCGTTTAATTGGAACAACAGCTTGAAACCTAAATGAAACACAAGATTAAATAATATCACTGTATTCACAAAATATTATACTGAATTAAATTATGCGATTCTTCATTTTCTCCTGGCATATTTTATGACGAAATAAGTCTCGGGTGAACAGCCTGGTATGAGGGTGCATAGGACACAATATTTCGGCAATCGACCACGTTGCCATCACCAGGAAGCGCCTGAGGGAAGAGGGGGGTTGTCCTATATACACCTGGCGCCGGCCCACCGTTGCTCAGTACATCAGCGCACCTGATGATGGCAACGTGGTCGATTGCCGAAATATTGTGTCCTATGCACACTCACACCAGGCTGTTCACCCGAGATTTATTTCGTCATAAATTAAATTATATAGACACATTAATCCTGTTGCTGTGTGTAACTGTGAGTACGCCTAGTGAGATTGCGTCTCAATAAAATAGAATAATGGCGGTGTGCCAAATAATTATCTGCAGCGATGGCAGATATGTGTCCGATCTGGACCGTTACAAGAATAAAAAAGTTGCTGTTTTCTCGGCAAGACAACTGAGCTGCGTAATTGTTCCAATGTTTCAGCGGTTGCACGCCACAATCGATAAAACCGCTTATACTAATTAATATTTTAAGTAATTTTTTATTTATACTCTCATGTTATATCTACGTTTTTGCAATATATCAACTCCCATCCTGCAAAAGTGCCTTTAAAAGTACCTTTAAACATTCGTTATACAGTCTGTCAGAGCCTGTTTTTGTTCTTGGTGCTGTTACTGGCATCTTTGACATCGTCCGTGGCCAAAGGGGAGGGGAAGAGGGCTAGGTTAATGGAGGTAGCCCATTTGACCTATTTTCACGCCAAAATATGAACTTCCTGTCATGATGCCACTGTGACGCTGCCACATCTTTGGCCGCCATCTTGAATAAATTTGGCAACAATGCAGAGAGGGGCAGCACCGCCCTTGCCATACTACTACTGGACATGAGCATGAAAACGCTAAAAATAAAGAAAATACTACCACAAGAAGTGAGATTAGTAACCCCTAGACAGAGAGAGAGGACTGCAGCATTGTGGAACAAGTAGAGCCATCCATTGTCCCAATACAAGAAATTGAGACTGGCAAGTGTCACATACTGACACCTAGAGGGACAGCCTCTTAACCATGGCAAAATATTAGTGGCAAAAATTACAGAAAAAGTTAACCAAAGCATAAGCCTCATTAAGAGAGGATTTCACAAATAGTGTAAAGATTTTGATAAAGGAACAAATTGAAGGTGCAAGACAAAAGAGGCAAAAACCACAGAATAGACCCAGCACCACAGCGAGGGAAATACAAAATGTGTTTCATGTGAAGGAAGACAAAACACCAACAACACAAGATATGACACAATATCAAGAACTCCCCACCCCTTCCCCACCTGGAAATTGGTGGGAAAAGGTCTCACTCAGTGCTGAGCTGCCAGATAGGACAGAAATAAATCTTTATTTTGTAGCATTGCTCCCCTCCCCTCTCCCATTTGGAAACTGGTGGGAAAAGAAAGTCTGTGCTGGGCTACCAGATATGATAGGCGTAAGTATGCATTGCTTATTTAAACAATCTGAGTTGTCATAGACAGTAGCTCCATCCAGTATGTTAACCAGAACGTCGGGAGTCCAACTGACGTAGCTCACAACACTGCCACTAGAGGGCACTGTCGTCCTTCCCCTCTCCCCTCCTATGACGTAATCCAGGATGGCGGTCTGGGAAAAATGGTGGGAAAAGGACTCAATCTATGTCTAGTCGCTGGACTAGTAGGATGGATATAATTGTGTACTGTGTTCAATGAACGAGATAATTACTATTTATTGCGTTCAGTTTATTACTGTTTGTTCAAGCAGCTCTATTTTTCCTGTCTCGTGGCCGCTATCACCCCAGTTACCTGCCCTGGGGGGTTAGTGTATGTAGCAGCTGTGTATGTTTCCTTGCCTTGCCACGGCTGTCAGGTGAGACGTGTAGTTTTGACAGCTTTCTTGATTGTAGGTTGGTTGGCGATTCTTCTACTCTGGCCATTCGTGGCGTTACAGCAGGTTTAAATGATCGTGCTACCAAGTTTACCATCATTTTGGCTCACCCGTGTGGTGATCAGTTGCTTGACCTTTTTAAATTAACCTTTGCTATTCCATTGCATGAATATCAAGAGCTCAGATGGAAACCCAGTTCTAAGCAAAGAAGGGAAAGCAGAAAGGTGGAAGGACTATATAGAGGGTCTATACAAGGGCGATGTACTTGAGGACAATATTATGGAAATGGAAGAGGATGTAAGATGAAATGGGAGATACGATACTGCGTGAAGAGTTTGACATAGTACTGAAAGACCTGAGTCGAAACAAGGCCCCGGGAGTAGACAACATTCCATTAGAACTACTGATGGCCTTGGGAGAATCAGTCCTGGCAAAACTCTACCATCTGTTGAGCAAGATGTATGAGACAGGCGAAATACCCTCAGACTTCAAGAAGAATATAATAATTCCAATCCCAAAGAAAGCAGGTGTTAACAGATGTGAAAATTACCGAACTATCAGTTTAATAAGTCACAGCTACAAAATACTAAAGCGAATTCATTACAGACGAATGGAAAAACTGGTAGAAGCCGACCTCGGGGAAGATCAGTTTGGATTCCATAGAAATATTGGCACACGTGAGGCAATACTGACCCTACAACTTATCTTAGAAGAAAGATTAAGGAAAGGCAAACCTAGGTTTCTAGCATTTGTAGACCTTAGAGAAAGCTATTGACAATGTTGACTGGAATACTCTCTTTCAACTTCTAAAGGTGGCAGGGGTAAAACACAGGGAGCGAAAGGCTATTTACAGAAACCAGATGGCAGTTATAAGAGTCGAGGGGCATGAAAGGGAAGCAGTGGATGGGAAGGGAGTGAGACAGGATTGTAGCCTCTCCCCGATGTTATTCAATCTGTATATTGAGCAAGCAGTAAAGGAAACAAAAGAAAAATTCGGAGTAGGTATTAAAATCCATGGAGAACAAATAAAAACTTCGAGGTTCGCCGATGACATTGTAATTCTATCAGAGACAGCAAAGGACTTGGAAGGGCAGTTGAACGGAATGGACAGTGTCTTGACAGGAGGATATAAGATCAACATCAACAAAAGCAAAACGAGGATAATGGAATGTAGTCGAAATAAGTCGGGTGATGCTGAGGGAATTAGATCAGGAAATGAGACAATTATAGTAGTAAGGGAGTTTTGCTATTTGGGGAGCAAAATAACTGATGATGGTCGAAGTAGAGAAGATATAAAATGTAGACTGGCAATGGCAAGGAAAGCGTTTCTGAAGAAGAGAAATTTGTTAACATCGAGTATAGATTTAAGTGTCAGGAAGTCGTTTCTGAAAGTATTTGTATGGAGTGTAGCCATGTATGGAAGTGAACATGGACGATAAATAGTTTGGACAAGAAGAGAATAGAAGCTTTCGAAATGTGGTGCTACAGAAGAATGCTGAAGATTAGATGGGTAGATCACATAACTAATGAGGAGGTATTGAATAGAATTGGGGAGAAGAGGAGTATGTGGCACAACTTGACAAAAAGAAGGGACCGGTTAGTAGGACAGGTTCTGAGGCATCAAGGGATCGCAAATTTAGCATTGGAGGACAGCGTGGATGGTAAAAATCGTAGAGGGAGACCAAGAGATGAATACACTAAGCAGATTCAGAAGGATGTGGGTTGCAGTAAGTACTGGGAGATGAAGAAGCTTGCACAGGATAGGGTAGCATGTAGAGCTGCATCAAACCAGTCTCAGGACTGAAGACCACAACAACAACAACATTCCATTGCTGTTTTACAGTATGTTTGTTAATTTTTTTATAATTGCCGTTCTTGGCGCTAAAGGCCTTCAGCAGTGACTGTGGTTACTTGCTTTAAAATTCTAATTGGGATCACATTGACTTGCTTTTAAAACATTATTTGCTGTGTCTGTATTTTATGCTCATTTGGTAAATTGTAATGCACTGAAAGCACTATTAATTACACAGGTGGTAATGGAAGGCGCCATAACGGCTGTACAACACGTGAATGCTATCCTCTGACCGACAGCGCAACCATATCGGCAGCATATTTGCGAGGCATTCGTCTTCATGGACGATATTTCACGCCCCTATCGTGCACATCTTGTGACTGACTTCCTTCAGGACAACGACCATCGTTCGACTAGAGTGGCTAGCATGTTCTCCTAACTTCTCGTCCTCCGACCAGTTCATGTGCACTTCTGTCCCATCAACTCAACAATGGCTAACAGCACACGTCTCGTCATGCCAACAGAGGTGGACAAAGGAGAGGACCACAGTATCATCCTACTGAAGATACTTTATGTGCCAAAAACATGAAGACGAATGTGAACATCTGCTGGAATGAAGGAAGGCGTGTTTGGCGAATCCGTCATCGAGTGCTAGGGATGCTGCAGCGCTCTGGATGTGGAGACACTGATTCAGATTAGGGGATTGCCCTTCAGATGTGCAGATAAAACCATCATGAACAATTATTACTTTCCTTAGCATTATCTCTATAATTTCGTTACCTTTTTTGTCATTACTAGGCAGATGTAGGTAATATTTCGCTTTCTGCCCTAAGATGGGCCAATTGGGCTCAACCAACGTCTGTGTCATCCTAAGCCAGCGCTCAGTTGAGCGTGTTCTTCCGACAGGATTGCCATTTGTTAGTGGTTTGGTTTGTCATGTCTTATGGGTGAGAGATGGAAGCGATGAGTACTATGCTTACAGAAAATTTTAGACTAGAAGTTCCCCCTTCCACCATCAAAGCCATTTAGTAGAAACTAGTAGAAACAACTTCCGATTATGATGACTCAGAAATCTGGCAAGCATGAAAGAAAAGAACTACTTGGAATACCCGCTAGCAATGTTATTAAACTGATGTGATGTAATGTATGAAGTGAAACAAATCACTTTTAATTGCCTTATAGCTGTAGTTACCAATTTAGACCCTGAGTGTGAGGAGAAGTAATAACTTCTCTCTATGGTCTGCAGAGCTAATATTTTTTTTATATTTGTTGCAGATAAGAAAGATTAGCCATTTGTGTTTAAAAAACACCTTGACAATTTTTCGAGGATTATGTTAAAAGGATGTGGGGGGGATCTGCATACTGTCAAGAAATATTAATCTGCAAGCAAGTTGTGGACTGATTCTGAAGTGGCAGAAACAGTGATGTCTTTTCCTAATTTTTGGCTTGAGAACTAACGTCATTTTAACCAATCATAAACCAGAAATTCCAGGTAATGAAGAGTTTGCGACTGAAGTGATAACATAAATTTTTATTAGTGACAAAGTGCCAATAAGCAGAGAGTATTTTTTGTTTAATTTTTCAAAAGACTGAGGGTAAGAAGCATATTTATCGGTTTTGGGAAGGTGTTGGTACTCAGTAAGCAACCGCTGTATCTATACCGATGAAGTAACTGTGGTTTAATTTACAGCAGAAAAGAACGCTTTGTTGTTCATTGACAGTATCTGAATGTGGCGAGAGACTTGACAAATAAAAGGAATTGTGCAAAAAACTTCTAAAATTTGAATCGTACACGCTCTGGCGTGATAGAGCCACGGAGATAAAAATATGGGTAGATGCTGTACGTTGTTTTGAAAGCGCCACCGGCACGCTAGATGCTCCAAAACATTAGCAGGCTATTGTGTACACGGAGATTGTTAACGATTGATTTTTTTTTCGAGGTTTATGCTTTGTGCAAACGACAGTTGTTTTAAATAGCAAACATTACAATGAGAACGCTAGTAAAATAGTGTCAGGAAGGCATTTCCAAACGTTTTTTTCTGGTCTTAAATGTGTACTTGATTCTGTAACAATGTATTTGTCGTCGTAAATGTAAATTTCTTTTTGGTAACACATTTCAAATAACCAAGAAAAGAAGTATGTAGCATGGGAAGGACGCTTTCGTAATCCATTTAAATCCTCCTTGACTGTATTTGCTCTGATAAATGATGAACGGAACTCCGAGAACAATGCTTATTTGCTTGTAATTGTTGAAGTAGCCTCGTGTTTGTGGCCGTCGGAACAAATTACTTCTTGCGTACTATTAGCTGCGGATATAGCGAAATACTCTTTACATCAGAATCAGTAACACTTTATTCAAATGAACAGAGAATTGGTTCAAATGAACAGAGAATTGGTTAATGACGAATGTTGGACCGAGGCGTTTACATGGAAATAGAATCGACCCAACAACTAAAACATGAATAATCAAAAGCAACTCTGTAAATAATAAACAACGGAGTAAGAGACTGGTCTAAGAGTAAGCGCACAAGCGTCCCAGAATACAGTGCCTCTCGTGGCTGGCGCGTAGGCACTTTGACAGCTGTACAAAATTTTGCGCGAAAACCATACGATTTGTACTGCAATATAGTGTCATATCTGTCTGCCACATATTGATTCTTACTCATTACATTTTCAACTTTCAAATCATATGCACAGCATGTTTAATTTCAAGTTTACAGAAACTTACCTATGTTTTCTTTGTTAGCCCATAAGCAAGATACTATGGATTGTCGATGTCAACAAAGTGAAAGAATCCATCAATATCGAAGGAACAGAAGTGCATGGGTCCAGAAGTTAGTTATTGCTTTACTAGTCTGACAGTGCCTCGGGTGTCATAGTAGTTTACTCATCTTCTCGCTTTGAAATCTTGCCTATGAAGTGTCATTCATTGTGTGCCAATAATAGCAAAAAACGATAAATTCATTTTTAAAAACAAGTTTCAGAAAACTAGTAAGCAAAAAAGTCATCATCAGGTAGTTCTAATGCTACTAAAGAGCATTTAAACTAATACCTACTACATTAGGGCAAAAGACAGCGCTGTGGATAAAGGAATGGTCTTAAAAACCTACAGCCTGTAAAGTGGATATTTTGCTTCAACAAGTATGTAACTCATTTTTTAAAGTAATGATAGCTTAACCTCTGTAGCGTGTACAAGCTTCTTAAACAGTTGTTTCACATATATTTTAATAAAAAATCAGTTAATATCATGTAGTTTCAAGGTTACATTTCATACTTAATTATTGCATCTTTTTAAGAGTAACCTATTTTCTTCATTTCTCAGAATATTTATTGCCTGGAGCTCTTTGTGCCCGTTTTTCCGGAATAACATGTTTGATTTTACTTTTGAATTTCATTTTGAGATTTTCAAAGTGCATAAGCCTGGAGCAAGCTTTGTGATAAACCAATAATGATACTGGAATCCTGTGTGCAACTACCATTTTCAGTTATCCATTCATTTATCATACAGGAGATCAAATTAGGTACAAATGTCTATCAGATACAATCATGAGCATAAGTGTGTGTAATAACAAATATTGTTTATATATGAAAGGTGCATGGGAATAGCAACCAATGTCCATCAAAATTAAAAATTTAGTGCATAACATATTTTACAGGAATATAAGTGCTATAATGTAGCAACGTTGGTATTTGTAAAAATAACCAAGGTGCTCAAAAATATGGGCTTAAGTTTTGATGCACCTGAGAAAATCGATCGAGGTCCTCTTGGTAATGAGGAGAAATGATCAGGCTCCATTTCTTTCTTAGAGCTTTTCGTTATCCTTTCATGTTTCATGTTATAATTCTGTAGTCTCATGCTTCTGGCTTTCCAACAATATTTGTTCTTTCACTAACACACTGTAAATGAACTTTGAACTGTTATATTGCTTAGTAATAAGATAAAGACAGTTATATAAAATTCCACCACAAAGTAGGAAGGAAAATGAGTTTTTCTCAGCACGTTGAACAGACACACTCATGATTACTATTATCGAGATTGTGATTAAAGTTTTTTAATGAGTGAAGGGAAGGCATCAAAAATATTGGAGAATACAGATGAAAATTCCAGTCGTAAACAGAATGCAAATACAAGGAAAAGAAAAGTGTTATTATGTATTTCTGATTCTTCAGAAAGATTATGGACAATGGGTCACATTACAGGTGATGTTCGTAAGTGCCTACTATTGAAATGTTTTCCATTTATCTAAAGGAGTAGATTAATGAAGGAATTCAATCAGATGGTCTCCCATGATACTAAAAACTCACCAGATGACATATCAGTGACCTATTTCTGTCTAATAGAAGAGTTGGACAAATACAGTCTGTTAAAATATGTCAGCCAGCCTTCTTGGCATCGCATGGCATCACCAACAGACGTCTTATTACTTTTTAAAATGTTTGACTACTATAGGGA
Organism: Schistocerca nitens; assembly: GCF_023898315.1. Classification (NCBI taxonomy): domain Eukaryota; kingdom Metazoa; phylum Arthropoda; class Insecta; order Orthoptera; family Acrididae; genus Schistocerca; species Schistocerca nitens. The sequence continues at coordinate 1,062,558,767 of NC_064614.1, read as the reverse complement.
AAGCACATGTGGAGACCAGAGGAAAACATAATACTAGACGAAACAAATTTAAAGGAGAAACCATATCTAAAGCACATCAATATATACAGTCACTGAGAGGCCGGAAATCACATTATAGCACTCATGTTGGCAAATGGTTAAATTTACCAAAGAACTTAATATTCGGAAGTTACACCCATTATATTCAGAGAAAAATCCTCCATACCCTATGTCCTACGAATAATATCGACTGATTTTTGTGAGTAACTACAAAACAGCTTTTGGATACTCCAGAAATGACGTGTTCAACATGTGACAAATTTTGAGCTGAGTGCTCTAAACTTGATTTAAAGATAAACAATGGGGAAGATGCAAACAAGATATAAACTTTGAATAAGTGGAAAAACATGTAACTTAATATGAACTACATAAGAGGAAAGCAGACAGGTTTTATGAGATAAATCTTTCTGAACATTTGGAGTACAGAAAATCAGTGATTAAAAAAAATCTGTATAGATGAATGTTCTGCTAATATTTCAACCAATGAGGCATATTATCGCAGGCAGCTATCATTTTATTCATTCAATATTCATGTATTTCTTGTGGGAAATCTGCATTTTGTACATATGACAAAACATATTCCAACAAAGAAGCTGATCATGTGTGTTCAGTGTTGAGGTATTTCTCTTCAGAAATTTTCCTGACTTAGTGTATTCTGTGATTCCTGTTCTGGACAGAATAAAAACATCTGATGGTAATGTTTTGGGGCAGCTAAGATAGCAGACATTAGCTTCAATTTTTTGACATCATAAAAGTTCGTCTTATTTTTACCTCCATCGATACAATGCTAGAAGAGAATGAAAATTAAAGTTAACATTCAAATGTAATGATATTATCTGTGAAATAAGCACCAAACAAAGATGAGGAAAATGACTAGCAGTGACTTGTTGATAAAACAATAGAATAATATGTATTAATGAATAATGGAAACTTATATACATATATAGACACACACACAAGGTGGCCCAAACACACCATCCTCCATTGACATTAGTAATCCAGGACCAGGATACCACAGACGCCGAAAGGTTTGCCTAAAGAGAACAGTAAAGGGAACTCAACACTAACAGAGAGGGGACCCTGCTACAAGTAACACTAACGCTTGAAAACAAACACTTCACATCTATAACTGGTCCTATACATCATTACTAGAAAACTTGCTTGCTTTAGGAGAGGTGCCAGGTTCGATTCATGGCCTGTCTGTGTAGGTGTCTGTGTAGAAGAATTGTGCTGGACCAAAGCAGTACATTCAAGGACCAAAGCATATCAAATATCTGTTTCACAGCTTATCAATATATGACATCTAATTTGTTAACAACACACCCTGCACCAGTTTGTGCCTCATAATTGGCAGTACTAAATAAATTCTATCATTTCATTGATTGCAATAAAGAACAATGAATATAATGAATATCATAAATGATGTTCCTATTAATCCATGTTATAGACTGACAGATCTTTATAATTGTATTATTCATAATAAAAATGTTCAAATGCGTGTCTGCCCTATTGGTTGCACTGAGGTGAGCGCCTCTCGGTATCAGCATGGACACCTCTTAACATATCTGCAGATACTTAAGTGCAAGCATGATGCATTTGTTCTTTTAACACATCTTGATTTTCCAGTTCTGTTTTGTAAATCCTGGCTTTAATATAACCCCATAAGAAGAAATCCAGGGCGTTGAATCAGATGATCTCGCTAGCCATCGAAGCAATCACCATGGCCTATCAGGGGTACACATTGTTGAGATATTCCCTAAACCCTCTACAATAATGGGGTGGGGCACCATCGTGCTGAATCCAGTGCCTCACGGCTAACTGAAATGAGATATCTTCTAGGAGATGCAGAAGATTCAGCTCATTCTGTAGGAATTGCAAATACAGCTGACTAGTTAGTGTGGAGCCATATAAATTGGTTGAAAGACGTGGTCTACTAGAATGTCGCACCGCATGTTAACACCCCAGAGCACTTCCTTGTGATGTAGTCATAGCCAGTGAGAATTTACAGGAGCCTAGTAATGCACACTGTGTCTATTGACAGTGATGTCATTAGGGAAATAGCATTCATTTCCCCATAGAATCTACCTGATGAAACCTGGTTTTGAGGCTACTTATTTACGAGATATATGCAGAACGATACCCGATTTTGGAAATAATTTCCGTACAGCTGTTGGTGTATGTGCATTGTAAAAGGGTGCTATTTTTGTTCCTCCAGAGTTCTTTATGCCAAAGACCTCGATATCCCCAGGTCTTCTGCAGCTCTTCTTTGCCCTAATTACGATGAGAAATAGGTATTTATCACTACTGTTATTATCGTTATTAGTATTCTTATTCTTCTTATTATCATTAATATTATAGGTGCAAACAATACTGCAACCTAAATGCGATAACCCGATAACACTCGTTTATATTGTGAATGCGTTACTTTCGTTTAAGCTATGCTTACCATATGTGGAATGTGCTCCAAAATGCTCAATAACTTTCTCGGCAACATTGGGTGTGTCGCAGATTAGCGTTTCCATGACACATTGTACGTGGAAAGTTGCTTTGGTTCTTAAACTCATGTCGGTATGTCTAAAAACATACACGGAAGGTAAATGTCGCTTTGGAAAAAAATTTGAATACAGCCTTCAGGCCTCGGTTGTATTGCGGTGCGTCTCCCCATAGATCACTATCATATTGGTGTAGTCTTTGCTGGAGTACATTGCAGTTGTTGACTGTTTGATTGTAAGACCTAACTCAAACTACAAACATATGGCCATGCGACCTTACCAGAGCAGAACCAGGAGGAAACCTCACGCAAATGGCGGGACATTTCGGTGGAGGTTCGCTCGTACATGCACTTCCCCTCTCGACAGCGGTGTCAAGGCAACAATTCTTACACATATGTATGCAGGAAACATAAAACTACAGAGGAGATCTTGCTTGGACCCCCTGGTGTATATAAAGCAGAGTGAATATATGTGTGTCTGTCCTGCATCTCCTCCCAACACCTAGATCGTTTTTATTCAAATTTGGCAGATAAACAGCAGACCTCATGAGCTTTAATGCTATTGAGATTATGACTACTAGCTCCAACAGGAGCAGAGATACAGGCAAATGTGTAGGCACAGTATCGACATGCTTCACATTGCGGTCTGTACCTCAGGGGCAATTGAATAATTCTCAAGCCCTTGGTGTGTAGCCTGCCCTACATGACAGGTGTGTTGTTGAGCAGTATTGGCCTGCTTTATTGAACTCTACAGCAGGGCCTGCACATGCTGATGAGCATGGCTCAAGGACAAGTTGAGATGGACAGAGGAATGGATGGGCAGAATGAAGGGATGGAGGAAATGAGAAGAGAGGAGAGGAGGGGGAGATGCATGACACAGGTAGAAGGTCTAACGGGCTAGTTGTCAGGTGGAAAAGGAGGAGAGGGAGGTAGGGTTGAAAAGAGAGAGTTGGAGGAAGACAGGGTCAGAGGAAGGGAGAAGAAGATACGGTCAGAGAGAGGGAAAGGAGAAAATGAAGAAACAGAGAGTGGAGAGGAATAGCTAGGCAGATAGCGATGGGAAGGTGCTGTGGATAGACAGAGGAAGGAAGAGATGGACATAGTAATGGGGAGGAGGAGGTGTGTTCAATATAAATGTGTGGAATGCATATGCGGGGAAAGCCACAGGGAACAGGCTAGTTGTATTAGAAAAGTATCTTAAAAGTATTTATACCTCAGAGATCGTTCATTTCATACGTAGTCAAAATATTGTCGATTTATGTAAATTTAAACAACATGGGCCTGAGAGTACTGATAGGTAGGTGACCTTTTACAGATTTACTGCTAAGCAGAGGGTTAAAATAAAATGAACCACTTGCGACTGAAGGAACTATTTCTGCCTGTGTTCTACCAATGCAGTGAGCAAAATACAGAAATTTCCACTTCTTTCCAAAATCATTCGCTATTAAGGCCGCAGTCATGTGAGTGCGTCCTTATCAGAGCTCGACAGGTTACAAGTATGAACTGATTCTTGTAAAAACATGCTTGAGCCATGTGGAGGTGTGAGGGATTTATGCACACTTGTGCAAAATGGTTGATGATGCCTGCTTGTCAATCATGCAGCTTCATGTATAACAACATTAATAGGCAAAATCTGTACCACTGACACTAGTTTAATATCTTGACAGTTAATGCTGCTAACATTATAAAGTTTATCATGTGCAGGAATCTAGTGGTTAGTAATAGGTTGTAGAGATAACAAATTGTAAAAGAAGAGATCGATTTTATTAAAGTATTGTGAATGTTTACAACAAGAACAATAATGACTGCGAAACACAGCCTGCAGTTGCTTCTAGGCTGAAGGTCATAATTATGTGAAAACAGCATTGAATTTTCTTCGCTTGCAAGAAATCACATGACCGTTTGTGATATAACACTCTTCTTTCAAATTAGAAACACTTCTAATAAGCTATATCCACCTTATTACATCCATCCTAAACAAATGTTAATCCTGTGTAACGATAAATGTCTCCAACTCCATACGTCCAACACGCTGCGGGTGTGTCCTAGGTTGTGACGTTTCTCAACTCCTGTATGTTCTCTACACTACTTTATAAGTCTAATCCCGCTCTTCTAGCCCACCTCCAGTATACTGATGGCACGTTGATCCAAGTTCTATACCAAACCCTCCAGGAAGCTCAACGATCCCTTAACTTCGTCTCGACTTCTTTACCATCCAATGCAGCCAACCACTGAGTAGCAGCCAACCACTGAGTACTCAAGATCAACACATCTAAGAACCAGCCAAGAATTGTAATATGAACCAACCATAGCATACCATACAACCCTGTGATTTTTATATAATCATTACAATCATCCTGTGAAACGTGAGTTTCTTCCAGCTCATAAAATGTTCAAAGAACTTACAGGACTGCAGCTGCTTGTGGAAGACGTCACCTGACTACATTCCTGTAAGTTGTTTGAGTACAGTCATCCTGACCAATTAACCAGCAGATTAAAATACCATGGACTAACTCTTGACTGTACACCAATATGGAAACTGTAGGTATTGTGCAGTGAAGACTCCAAAGTAAACTAAAACTACTAACTGATTGAACATAGGGATTTAAACTCTCCATCATTCTCCACATCTACGAAGTCTTGATCCAAACTATCCTATGTTATGTCAATATTTCCTAGATTTTTGCTCCATTATAGTTCTACCACTCCCAGCAAATAATGAAAACCCATGCATTCCACCTCTCCTGCCATACCCACTTACTCTTCCTCACTCGAATCCTATATGAACTCCCTCACTCCTTTCTCGCAATGAACACCTTTTAATTTCCTACGGTTTCCACAATTCTGAGACCAGGCACCATATTACCTCATTCCTATGATTTTTTCTGATACACTTTTACCCACACATCCCTCAAACTTACAACTACGGAGTCTCCACATTTCATCCCAACGAAACTTTAATCACTAAGCCCTATCTGACCGCGAAATGCGACCAGAAACTTACTCAGCTTTCCAGCTTTAACAGAACGCTCCTTTTCCTCTCCCTGCCAGGAAACCTCTTCCATTTACTAACCTTCCTCCCTTTCCATCAGCTTGGTTCAGGGTCTTCAGTTCCATCCATTCCATTCAACACCCTTTCCAAAACACTCACCCACCTACAGCTCAGTTTGTACAACTTAGTGCAGTGAGTGAAGTGTTTAGTTTTTATTGTGAAGACTGTCATTACAGTTTTTCTAATTCTACGATCAATGGGGGATAGATTTTGCCGCAATTTAAAATTGAAATCATAAGTTGGGTTGTTGCCTATAATGCATCCAAGTTCCAGCTCTTTCTGATTATTAATTACAGAGCAATTTACAATTTATCTAATAGAGAAATGTAGGATTTTATCCCACAGTATGGGGTAAACCCTCAAAGTGTTGGTGTTTGCGCCATTTAAGATAAATATGCATAAAAATGGATGACTGTATAACAAGAACACTTGAACTAACCCTTTGTAAAATTGGTGTAATGTAGATAAGTTACTCTCCAACACAATGCTGTAATCCTTACCTCTGACCAATCATAGCACGTTATTAAAAAAATAAAAGGTAGCAGAAATAGTCCAGTTGTGTTAATGGAAAATGTAAGACCTTCCCATTGTTATGTGGAAACAGCTCAACTGTGTACTTTCTACCACATACCCCTCCTCTTTCTAATCAGTCAGAGTATTGTATTTGAATAGCGTCAAATTACGTTATTTGCAAAGTACATTTCCCTGTCTCCATCCAATCCAAGTAAAGTATTGACAATAGTGCCAAATGTGTAGTGAAAAATTACAAACCCCTAGATTAAAGTCAAAGATATTCATTATTTCCAAAAGACTTTCGCTCTGGCCTTAGAAATATCAAATTAAATTGTTTACACACACACATATATAAACCTCTGATGTAAGTAATTAAAGTGACTGCAAGATTGAAGGTTGGAATTGTATAGGACGAACATTAATAAAACTGACAAACTGCAGGAACGGATTCCTGATGGAAAATGGAGAAAAAGAAGGTCCTATGAATATGTGTTCAGAAATGGATGGTGTGCATGCATCGACAATAAATCGTCCTGGAACACTGTATAGAACTGCATTGCATACACGTCACAACAATGTTGAAAGGGGCTGCCATGCGATTAAATGCACGCGTTCATGCGTCTTATCATGGACTGCAGCACTCTTTCGCATGTTCCAGCCTCTCTTGGAATATCATCACAGGTATTGTGAATATGCTGTTGAAGGGTCTGCACATCAGGAACCTGTTCAGCATAAACTACGCTTTTCAGACGCCCCCATAGGTAAAAACCCAGGAGACTCAAGTCCAGTGATCCAGCAGGCCATGCTACAGGGCCTCTGTGTCGTATACAGTGTCTGGGGAAAATGTTGTTGAGGTGCCAGCGATCTGTAATGCGGAAGTGTGGTGGTGCTCCATAATGCAGGAACCACATAACCTGTCGTATTACCAAAGGTACATTCTCAACAGGCCAGTAAGTCCAAGTACATTCCTCTGTTGAGGCATAGTGGAAGAGTAACCAGTTCAAGTATGTGGTTGCCAAGAATCCCTGCTCACAATTTGATGCTGATGAGATGCCTCAACCATTACCTGACGGTTGTCTGTAGCCCACAGATGACGATTATCCAGACAGATGATACCAGTTCTGGTGAAGGTTGCTTTGTCTGTAAAAAGGATTGATGACAGAAATCCCACGATGCAAAAACCTTCGACAAAATCCTTCCGGTAGGGGAGTAATACTTGCACTCGTCGCAGGTGATAGGAATAGTAGCAGTTGTCATGTAGGACATACATAATCGTACTTTGGCTTACACTATGTTGGTGGGCCACGTGTCAGGAGCTTCTACAGTGTTTTGTCTAAATGTTCCATAGAACCAGCCCTCCAAATCTAGTGTACATGCAGTCCTCGGCCTCCATGCATGTTTCTCTGTCTGAAAGGACGCATGATGACACAAACGCAGAGAAAGTGCTTGAAATGTTGTTTGGTGCAGTTGGTGTCTTCGAGGGTACTTGTTTTGGTATAACTGTGCTACCTCTCGAACATTTCCATCTGCCTGGCCCTACACAAACACCATCTTGGCTTGTTCCCTACATGAATACCACACCATTCTGCTGCTTGCAGTACATTGTGTCAATTACAAGGCCTGCAGCACACGTGGAACACATGGCACATGCTCAGAGGAACTTTCATTCATCAAAGCCATCTACTGTGGCAACTATACATCCAGACACATGTTCATAGAATCTTCCTTCCTCCATTTCCAATCAGGAATTCGTCCCTACAGTTTGTCGGTTTTATTACTGTTCACTGTGTGTATGTAAAATAGAGCACACAGATTTCATATGGTTCCATCCTTCTCTCCTCTCCTCTGATCAGGGCCTCGTATCAAAACGCAACAGCCAGTTATAATATAGTCCCATCTAGGCTGTCTGCCCAAAAGTATCCGAACAATCTGAATTATTTACTGAAAAATGCATCACAAACCTCTATCTTCTCTCCCTCCAACCAGAGCCTTGTATAACTATTACAGTGTAATACTACTTGGGATATCCGGAATATTTATCAAAGTGAAGTATCTGAATTGCCTCAATACTGGTACTGTACATGTCGTCAACTAAGTTTGCATCACTAACTTCTGAAAATTCGTTCCTGGACTGTCTTATTAATCACATCGGTATATTTTGTTTCCTATTCAATGCTGGCACAAGTATATAATACATTCTCTGTAAATAATCAAAAACCAATGTTTGATCATAAAATACAAATAATGAATTAGGAATACATAATTGTTGAACGATAGTTTTACCTTAAATCCTATTCTGTAAACCCTGAAAACGGGAAATAAAATTAAGTCCTGTTTGACACCACAATTGCTTACTGTCCCCAGCAAATGACTCCACTGTTAAAAAGGAACAGAATTTCGTCTCTTTACCATGGATTGATCTCACTTCCACCAACACGTAACAGTAATGGGTAAAAGCGTTCAAAGTCTGATTTTAGAACCACGCTTCCTTAAAGACACAAAAGAGCCTTTAATTAATTATTTTCCACATCTATGATATCGCAATATCCTAAAATATCTGCAAAATACGTTGGCAAAATCAATTATCTGGAGATTTAGTTGAGCTTAGGTCCAAGGAAAAACGCTGTGAGGCTCTTCTATGATCTCACAATATTCTAAAATACCTCAGAAAATGTAATGCTTACATTGCAATAGTATCCAAATTCATAAAGTGTATTCAGTCTGATAATGTGTGTGTACTGACATCACCTAACGTTTCTTACTTTCATCGCAAGTTTAGGAGTGGAGGAGAGAAGGTTGTGAATCACAAGAAGAAAGATAAATGTTTCTAAAACAAACTACTGCTACATTTCGGGAAACAATGGCTCTCTGAAATAAAACCTGTAATCAGCTATAACAACATCTAATAAAAAACACCACCACACTGAACAACACGACTTGCTTTAGGTAAGGCAGGAATAAAGTGTTCGATTTTAAGATGCTGCAAGCACAATGACGCTCCAGATTAAATATTGCCACACTTAAATTGTCTGTATTACTTATTTAAACACTCGAGGCTTGCATAATGGCACTACTGATAGAAACTTTTAGGTTAAGCAGCCTCATTTACGACGAAATTTCAATACGTGTACCACACCTGCCAGCTCTATAAATCCTCAAAACTAAATATTTTTACAGGAAATGTATTAAATTTGCGAATATGGACAACCATCAGCTGCATAATGGTATGAGAACAATGAAAATTTGTGCTGGAGTGGGGTATCCATATTCGCAACTGTGAATATATTAGATGTATTTCAAACTGACTGTAAATGTCGCAATGCCTGTTCAAATGGTTCAAAGGGCTCTGAGCACTATGGGACTCAACTGCTGTGGTCATCAGTCCCCTAGAACTAAGAACTACTTAAACCTAACTAACCTTAGGACATCACACACATCCATGTCCGAGGCAGGATTCGAACCTGCGACCGTAGCAGTCGCACGGTTCCGGACTGCGCACCTAGAACCACGAGACCACCGGAGCCGGCTATGCCTGTTCCTTCCGACGTGTATGCTTGTCCGAAGGAACTTTGCGTTGTGCTGCAGAACAACACAGGCTCTGCAACGTCGCAAATATTTTTTTGCTTCTAAAGTATCTGTATAACTTATTGAAATACACACATCTTGGAGCTTATCATAATATGCTAGACCTGTAAGAAAATTGGATAAAAAATAAAAGTTGTGTTATATATAATATTGAAGAGACTTTGCAAGCTCAAAATTAATCGTTTCTATATCACTTGTTAAAATACTCACAACTTGCTTATTGCCACTACTGATAAAAATCTTTTTAGGTTAAGCAGCTCTCTTAAGAGTTACACAAGTGTTTTATAACTAATTGCATTCCTTTAACAAATGTGTTATATTTTTCACGTATAACAAGATACAAAAATTTACATACTAACAATAAAATTTATAAGTCAGAAGTGTTTGTTGATACTGAATTTATGACGATTAATACGCTCCTACTGTAGCTAAAACAGGACTGTGACGTACAGTACACGAGGAAAGGGTAGATACACGTGTTATACGGTTTCGTCATCATCCTCCTGAGTCTAGGTTCTCATATGCGACTTCAGTTTATTTTTCTCTCCAACGTGAGACGATAACCGATGCTGCTCGAAGTTACTATTCAACAGAGAGAATTTTGTTACCATGTGAATTATTGCTCTCCACTTTTCAAGCCAGCAAGCATACTAGTCTCTCTACCAATTCATTTGGGCTGATTCTGCTTGCGATTTGTTGGAGACTGTCGTTCAACCGCGAATCTCATCTCCTTTTGTTCTTCGATCATACTCTTCCTCGTCCTAATCCTCCTCCTCCTCCTCCTTCTCTTCTTCTTCTCTATCTATGGCTTTCATAAATACATCGCTTTTAATGTCTTCATATGTCTCCTATCGGCAGAGCTGTCCCAATCTCTGAGAAGTAGGTGGAAGTGCACGTTTGTTGAATTACATCTTCTAATCCTTTGACAAAACCTAGCGAATTTTTTAGACACAGCTGGAATTGCGTATATTCTCATGCTGACACATATGGCATCCTCTCTCAATAATGAACATTCAATTTTATCTAATGCAGCCTTAACGATATGCACCTATGTTGGAACTTACTTGCCTGTATGCGAAATAGCTTTGCTTATGTGCAGTGGTAGCCTTGAGAATTTTACAATAATTTTGAAGATACTGTATTATGTAACTCTTTTCAGGAGGTTTAATTTTAAACATTACGTTATATAATCCAGTCATTCCTGGGTATCTTATATTGTGAGTTACTAAATTATCTTAGTCGACACTTACCAGTGAATCACCATTCATACACACTCTTGCTATTGGTTCAGATCTAATGCTATACACAGTATCATATATTTTGTCTGTTAGTTAAACAGAAAAAGGTGCTGACAGGTGACCCCCAGTCTCCTTTTCACCACCATCAACATTATATTCGTCTTCTTCTTCTACTTTGTAAATACGTTATTTTCTTTGGCTTCACCTTGGTCTACCTTCTTTTGGAATGAAAGTCCCAATTGAGAAGTGGGTTTAAATACATCTTCCAGTATGGAGTCAGGAGCTTCAGCTTACCTGTTTTGAAGCAATGCCAATTTCCTGTGGATATTTCCTCGAGATTTCAACACGTCTCTTGAAACCACTCTTCCATTCAATCGAATTGCACATGTCTCAGTTTATATCAGTCCCCATGGCATTAGCTGTTAAGTGTTAGGTGTTAGACATTAGTCATTAGATACTGGCTGTTAGGCATTAGGTGTTAGGCATTGGCCTTCAGAATTAATCATTAGCCATTGGGCATTAAGTGTTAGGTGTTAGGTACCAGGTGTGAAGGGTTAGGTGTTAGCTGTTAGGTGTTACCTGTTAGCCATTATGCATTACACATTAATTGTTAGGCATTAGACATCAGGTGTAAGGTGGAAAGGTAGGGGGTATAGCGAGTACTGTCTTCCAGCGGTAGCTGAGTGGTCAGCGTGACAGAATATCAATCCTAAAGGCCCAGGTTCGATTCCCGGCTGGATCGGAGATTTTCTCCGCTCAGGGACTGGGTGTTGTGTTGTCCTAATCATCATCATTTCATCCCCATCGAAGAGCAAGTAGCCGAAGTGGTGTCAAATCGAAAGACTTGCACCTGGCGAATGGTCTACCTGATGAGAGGCCCTAGTCACACGACATTTATTTAGTGAGAATTTTGTTGGAATGATGGGTACCTGGGAGGGGAATGATCTGACTCTTACATCGAATCGATTTTTAAAAACATGTTGGCAACTGCTTAGCTCAATTGCAGCTGAACCAATTACAAGCAATGATCTCAATTTCTACCACTCGTCACATTGCTAGGCGTTAGCTCTTAGATGTTAGACATTAGCTGTTAGCCATTTAATGTTAGGCATTAGGCGTTGGGAATTAGACATTAGCGATTAGGCATCAGGCACTAGTAGTTAGACTTAGATGTAAGCTGTTGGCATTAGCCATTTGGTGTCAGGTGTTAGGTATTAGCCATTAGCCATTAGGCATTAAGTGACAAGTGTTAGGCGTTAGCCACTTTCAAGTTGCGGTTCCATATTTTTTACAGTTTAAGTGGCTCCATTTTTCAGTACCTCGAAGTGACTGGTTGGAGACAGGGAGGATAGGGTATATAGGATATATAAGACAATTGGTTTGATTCCATCATTGTGAATTTTTGTGTGAGTTTACAGAAGATAAGGAGGGTGAAGACTGTGACTTGATGTTTACATCGCAAATAATGTAGTCCGTCGTCGCTTTCATACATCATTTAAATATCAGATTGGAAAGAAGAGAAGAAGAAGGGAACGTATACGTCAAAAATAATGTACTTGACACCATTTAAATAATACACTGCGATTGGTTGGATATAGAGGGGAGAGGGCATAAAGCACACAGTTGGTTCGTTTCCATCAGCTTATATTATTTTATTTTATGTTTCATTTTAATAAAACGATATGACTGGGGTGGGGGAAGGGAGGGGAAAAGATATTTTCTTCATTTTCTGGATTAACACTAATCTGTGACTGATTGCAAGGAGAGGAGAGGGAATAGTGCATATGAAGCACACGATTGGTCTGTACAAAAATAATGTAACCTGAGACCACTTTTGCGCCAGGAATAATGAATGTCTTTGACTTTCAAGAAAATATGAGACTTTCAAGTGGAGTTTATATGACTTCTACAGCATATCTGGGGCCATTTTCTAATACTACAAAATGATTAGTTGGAGACAGAAAGAAGAGGGAGCGTGAGATATATAGGACAACTGGTTTGTTTCTGTCAACTTCAATTCTTAGAACTGCACTATGATTGTCCAAAGATAAAGAGTAGGAGAATGAGCCTTTAAATTCGCATTACTACAGTTTGGCTATTTCCGCCGTCTTGGATTACTAATACTGTGCTATGATTGGATGGAGATAAGGATTACGACACTGTGTGATTGATTGATGATGGAGGAGAGCAGTTGTAAAGTACACAAGTGGGCAATTTCCTCCATTTTCATTGGCTAGAGGCAGGGTGGGTGTGAGGCGGAGGGGGTGTGACATGATGCGTACGTCAAAAATAAAGTAATATGACTCTATTTTAATACTATGCTCGGACCAGGAGATAGAGGGGAGTGTGCGATTGGTCTGTTTCCAAAATATTGCTGTTTTACGAGTGGATGAAGTTTAGGAGGTGTGAAAGGGGTGAAGGACTCTTTTAATTTTCCATTAACCTAGTTGTTCTATTTCCACCATCTTGGACTTTAGCGCAGCACTTTGATTGGCTGAAGATATGAAGTACTGCTCTATGTGATGGGTTGGTGACAGGGAATGGGGGAGGGCTTGTTTTAATCTTAGACTAATGCAGTTGGGCTATTTCCACTATCTTGGATTTTTTACTGAGAGTCACATTTTTAATACTGTTTAATGTTTGGTTGGAGACAGGGGGAAGGGGAGTAGAGGGGTAGAGCATAGGGGAAGTATGATTATGTCACAAAGTCAAGACTGAGATCAAGGTCAAGGTCAAGGTGAAAGGTCATTTACTTTGTCCCTGAATGAAGGTAATCAGCTCCAATAACTGCATTTTTCATTGTCATTTAAGTGCAAAGTGTCCTAGATAGTTGGTAGACATACTACTGTTATAATTTATTAGTTAACGTGTAGCGTTTTTTGACCAAGAATAATTTTCTTGTTATGTTATTCTGAAATATCTGTGCCACTCCATTACACCGATTCATACAGAAATATCTTGTTTATTTTCTTCTCAGTATTCTTGGATGTTGTTGTGGTCTTCTGCCTGAAAATTGGTTTGGTACAGCTCTCCACATTAATCTATCCCATGCAAATCTCTCCAAAACTGCTGCAACCAACATGCAATTGAACCTGCTATCTGTAGTCTATCCATGGTCTTCCTGTTCATAACCAACTTAACCAACCCTTGACGCCTCAGAAAACGCCATATTATCCTATCCCTTCTTTTAGCCAGGTGGCACCGTTGATGTTTGATTCAGTGCCATTTCTTTGGTAATGCGATCTACCCATCTAAGCTTCATTGTTTCTCTCTAGGAAAACATTTTAATAAGTACTATTCTTTCTGGTTTGTACTGTTGATTGTTTATATTTCCCTCTAAATACTTTCAGAATAGACTTCCTAACATTTAAATTTAAACTGGATGTTAACATATTTCTACAAATGCAGATATCCCAAGAGAAGTGATAAGTCTATGCAGAAATCATCGTAGAAATATATTCAGTCGCCAGAGCGTTAAAGTGATTATCATTTACAGTGAAAGCTTCATGAACCGCTGACAACACCAATTACTCTTCGCTTGATCGTTACTAAAGCTCATAACCACATGGTAAAAATACGGTAATTGTTAAAACTAGTAGATGGAAGTCGTCAACCAACAGTGGACCAAACAGTGGACTACAGAAAATGTTTGCATGGTGTAGCGTCTGATGTGTTGAAGACTTGTTTTGTAACGGCTGAATGTGATACTGATTGCTACTTACGTCAGTTGTGATTTCAAGATTTCATGTTTCCTGCGGCATTAATTCTGGGGATTACATCTGCGAGATGTGGTACGACACGATGCTTCCACAAATCGTACTTTGCACTCGACCATAGGTACGCTGAGGTAAAAGTTCATTGATAAGATTATTTAGGGAGACGCGGCCATCAAGATGCCACCAAGATAGCGCGATATGACGGACGTGTACTTTCCTTTCGGAAGTTACGTCCAGTCTGTTATTTATTGTAAATTTCTGTCGCCGAACTATCTTTAAGGAGATGGGAAGATTGCCTGCAAGCAAGTGTCATCGAAAATACTGTTCATTAGGTACATCAACTTTTGTACTCCGCGAATCACTGTGGAGAGCATGACAGTGATACTTTTCATTGTACTGTATGTCTAAGGAGCTTCCAGTTACAGCCTAGGATGGAGTGTGGGAACAATGACTGTTTGTACACCTCTGCATGAGCTATTATTTGCCATATTTTTTCCGCGTGATATTTTCAGGGTAGATACACAATGGGCTGAAAAATATTTGAGTTTTATGAGCTGGTTCTTGCGAGATGCGCGGCTGAATATTTGCCAGTTAAGATTTATTCATCATTTCTGTTACGCTCTCTCGCTAGTGTAGTATGTCTGTTAACATTCGCAATGTCCTAATTTCTACACTCCCGATGTTTTCTATTAGTGTGGCTCCCATACATTCGAGTGGTATTCAAACATGGGCTACACATGGGTTGGACAAAAATATGGAAACAACAAAATCATAAGACATTACCATGCTTAATACGGCGTAGGAAACTTTTTGGCATTGAAAACAGCTTTAAGTCGACTCGGAATGGTTAAATACAGGTCGTACATGGTTTTAAAGGGAATATTATACTATTCCTCCTCCAAAATAGTGGGACGTTCAGATAACGATTATGGAGTTGGATAACGATCAAGCACACTTCTCTCCAAAGTAGACCACAAAGGCTCAATAATATTGAGATCTGGTGACTGTGTTGGTCAGGGGAGATGCGACAATTCGTCATCGTGCTCACAAAACCAGTCCTGGTTGATGCGAACAGCCTGAACAGGGCCCTGTCGTCTTGGAAGACAACATCACCATTGGGAAACAAACATTTTACCATGGGACGGACCTGATCGGCCAAAATGGGCGTATAATCCTTTTCAGTAACCCGACGTTACCCGGTAGTAATGGGACGCGTGAAATAAAATGATATGGCTGCCAAGTCATCTTCGAACCCCCTCCATGTTTTACTCTTGGGACGTAAACTCAGCCAGAAGTGGAAACAGTGTGAAACAAGACTCATCCGACCAAAGGACTTTCTTCCATTGTTGCACAGTCCAGCTCCATTGTATTGTATTGTATTGTATGGAACTGGGGTCCTAGAAAAGACGGAGAGGCTTCGTCCCCACCGTAGGCCTCAGTGGTTCACAACCCCACAACAGGTTACAGCAGTCCACTCACCCCACCGCCGCCCCATAACGAACCCAGGGTTATTGTGCGGTTCGGTCCCCAGTGGACCCCCCTCGGGAACGAGTGTAACACTAATGTTTGCGTGGTAGAGTAATTACGGTGTATGCGTACGCGGAGAAAAAGTTTGCGCAGCGATCGCCGACATGGTCTATCTGAGGCGGAATAAGGGGAACCAGGCCGCATTCGCCGAGGCAGATGGAAAACCGCCTTCAAAGCCATCCACAGACTGGCCGGCACACCGGACCTCGATACTAATCCGCCGGGCGGATTCATGCCGGGAACCTGCACGCCTTCCCGCTCGGAAAGCATTGCGTTAGACCGCACAGCTAACCGGGCGGGTTGTCCAGCTCCATAGTCCAGCTCCATAGTCTCACTTTTATGGTTTCGGCACCAGTGATGAGTGGTTTTCGAATTTCAGCTTCTCCTGCAATTCCCAGCTTATGGAGCTCCCTTCGTGTTGTTTCAGTGCTGACAGGATTCACGAGTGAGACATTCAGTTCTGCAGCTGCCGTCCGCTTATTTTTCGTCCATAATTCTCTTCAATGACCGCGTGTCGCGTTCGCTCAACACACAGTTTCGTCTTCATTTTGATTTAGCGGATGATGTTTTTCTCTTTTCCTGCATGTGATATACAACTGCGATACGGTGCCTCTTGAAACACGAACACCACTTCGGCTACCTTGATTGCGGAAGCCCACACCATATGAGCACCAACAATTTGTCACGTTTGAATTTACATAGCTCCGGCGTAACACACTTACAACCACAGAACATACAACACTGTTCTGAGCACGACTGACACAACGTATTGAGAATATTTCACAGGTGCCTTTCGCGGTTAGTTACAAAAGCGCAACGGTGTTCCCATATTTTGCTCGAACTCCTGTACAAGTGTTTTGTGTGCAACCCTCTTTGTAAGAAAACTGCATTTTGCCAGTATCATAGTAATGAATCGAAGCTTTTTGCTTTATCTTGAAGTGAGACTATATGTTCGTTCCACTTTATGTCTCCACACACTGTTACTCGTAACTACACTAACATAAAAAGTAAAGCAGTCAGAAGGGGAGGAGGAAACGAAATGTTGGATTTTATTGCAATGATTACAAAATCTTGAGAAATTTACAGAGAACTTGGCAGTACAAGCCCAGTTATCAGTAAGACTGTGCATTCTCTTTGGTCTGGATACGTGCGCTGATTTGGTTAGGATGGGCCTCATAAAGCAATTACATCCTCTCCCGAGGATAGTAAATGGTTCTTGGTATCTTGGATATTATGTTTGTGATGGATCTGATGTCCCAACTGGTTCCACACACGTTCTAACGAGAACGGTTCTGGGGATCTCGCTGCTCACGGGAGAGCACTGAACTCCTATCTTTGATGTCAAACTTATCGATATCGTACTCTTTACTTAATCGCTGGCTTCTGGAACCTTCGGAGCCGAGCATGCCTTTTCTCTGTGAAAGCATTGTTTTGGTGTATAATGACAAAAATGCCCCACCGCTTGTGCTCACACTCCGTCTTGGCGTGGGGAGAAGAGTCAGTGTTGAGCTTCCACGGCGAGGTCGCACGTCGCCGCGACGCGGATAAGTAATGTGCAGAATTTAGTAGAAAGTGGGATTAGTAGTTAAAGGTATTACGTACGTTTGTAGAGGAAAAGTATTTTAGTTACTCCGCGAAAAGGCGCGAGCGATTAGTTAAGAGATTTGTGGTTGATACAGTGTCGTGTTTGACAATCAGTAGAAAGTAAATGAAAACGCAAGGTAGCAATTGTTGCTTCACTGTGAATGTTTCATAGCTTTTATAGTTGCTGGGGACTTAATTAACTAATTGTGGTAACGGAAATTTCCTTTCATTATTTGTTGTTATTCTATGCAGTCAGATTGCGGAGTAATAGTAGTCAGGGCCAACCGGTACGAGACTTCGTAGCCGGACATACAACTACTAAAAATATTTGCATTCTATTTAATTAAGCCCCCATGCAACTGCCGTCTGTGGTCATCACACATCATATTAAGGACCATGTCCCGCCTTTTGTACTTCCAGCGGACCGCCATGAATCGCGGCGATTTCAGTGTAATTATTGTCTTTGAAGAAAAGTGTCATATCTGTTCACTTCATTGCGCATTTCTGTCAGCTACCTGCTGTACTATACCGTAGCAATTCTTTCTATGTATGTTCCAAGTTTCGTCAAGCTATGTTACTTGCTAGTCACACATCTTGCGAAAGTTACTTTTGTCCTTAAATTTTGCACACGAGTACACTGCACGATCCGTTGATGACTCTCCATTCAGCATGTCCTGCCTGTCAGAAAATGTTCGATTTATTAGCAAACCTGCTAGGTTTTTCTTTTTTTTTAGAAGTAGCCTATATGGGACTGCATCAACAGTTTTTAGGAAGTCTACAAACATTTTTAACCCTGGTTTCATCTATTTATGTCACCGAGAATACCACGTGAGAAAAAGGAAAGAAGAGTCTAGAAGAAACGATATTTTTGGGATTCATGCTGGTATGTAGGTCGGTCATAATGTTGAAGTCATAATGTATCTTGGGATTCTTCTACAAATAGAAATGAGTGGTATAGGATGGCAGTTTTGTGGATCAGTTCTACTTCATTTTCTCCAGTCAATGGAAGCAGACATCTGCTCAAGAAATCTGTGGTAAATTGTGATCAACAGCAGACAGAACTGATTCACTCGCAAAGTCTGTTTAGAATTTGAAAGAGACTTCATTTTGGGTGGAGGTCTTATTAAGTTTTAGAGGTTTGAGCTGCTTTTCAATGTCCCTTGCACTGGTTGATTTATCACTCGTATTGTATTGTACTGTATGTTAACCGGGGGGCCTAGAAACGACGGAGAGGCTCCGTCCCCGCCGCAGCCGCAGTAGTCCACAACCCCACGACGACTACAGCCGTCCACTTCACCCCTCCGCCGCCCCACACCGAACCACCCTTTCAGGGCTGTTGTGCGGTTCGGCCTCCGGTGGAAACCCCCAGGGAACGTCTTACATTAGACGAGTGTAACCCCTATGTTTGCGTGGTACAGTAGTACGTGGAGAACTTGTTTGCGCAGAAATCGCCGACATAGTGTAGCTGAAGCTGAATCAGGGGAACCACACCGCATTCGCCGAGGCAGATGGAAAAACCGCCTAAAAACCATCCACAGACTGGCTGGCTCACCGGGCGGATTCGTGCCAGGGACCAGGCGCTTCTTCCCAATCCGAAAAGCCGTGTGTTAGACCACATGGCTAACCGGGCGGGCATCACTCATCTTAGTAGCGGTACAGCTATGGAATTATGTCAACATTTCTTGATTTTACTATGTGCCTGAAGCCGTACATCAACATTTCGGCTTTTGTAATTATACACTGCCAAAAAAATGATCACTGTCAAGGACTGTATTGAGTGGCACCAGACTATTATATGGGCATACCGAGGGTTTTTGGTGTTAGTGATTCATAACGATCAAAAGACGCTCAGGAGGCCTGTCTGTGCACCCCGTGTTTTGACTCTGCAGGCAGTAACTGTGCTGAGCTTAGAGGTGAACAGTGTTTGCGACATTCCTTCTAGGGTACAACCATGCCCCAATTTCGAGTAAGTATTCCTGTTAAGCAGCTTCAGCCATTTGAATCGGTTCGCACTAGGGACCTGCGGGAAGCTGGAAGGACGAGTTCATGCACTGCTGCACCTGTGGTGCACGATATATCGGTGGTGTGTCAGTGCTTTCAGCCGTGGTCCGTGGAACATTCCCACACCTATTGACCAGCTACTGGATGTCCGCCTGGTACAGACGCATGTCGAGATCAGCGCTTTGTGCGAGCAGCGGTGCTGGAATGAACATCATCAGGCAAGAGATCTGGCCACGTGTTGCACTTGCTGTGTCATCAAGGACCATTGGGAACCGTCTACCTGAAGCAGGATTAAGATCACTGGCCAGGCTACCACTGACATCATGACACCACCAAGCATGGGTACCCTGGTGTCGTGAAAGGACTGACTAGAAAGTGGAATGACACTGTGTTGTCCTCACTGATCAAAAAAAAAAAAAAGTTCAAATGTGTGTGAAATCTTATGGGACTTAACTGCTAAGGTCATCAGTCCCTAAGCTTACACGCTACTTAACCTAAATTATCCTAAGGACGAACACACACCCATGCCCGATGGGGCACTCGAACCTCCGCCGGGACCAGCTGCACAGTTCATGACTGCAGCGCCTCAGACCGCTCGGCTAATCCCGCACGGCTGTCTTTAGTGATCAGAATAAGTTATGTCTATATGCGAGCTATGGACACACGTGGTTGGCGTAGGCTGGTTGAGCTGTGTGTTTCAGAGTGCATTCACCGACGACACGTAGGTCCCATCTCAGGCTTCCTGGCGTGAGGGCCATCAGTTACAATTCGCGTCACATTCGGTATTTCTGCAGCGTAAAGTGATCAGTGTCCGCTACACTGAACAGACTGTTATCACCATGTTACTGCCATTTCTTCGATAGCTAGGTGAAGTGCTTTTTCAGCAGGACAATGCCCGTCCACATACAGTTGATTCAAAGCAAAGTGCTCTTCTGGTGTAAACAACTGCCCTGGCCAGCAAGATCGCCAGATCAATGGCCAATTGAACATGTATGGGGCTTGACGAGTCGAGAACTTACTCGTTCTCCTGCGCCAGCAGGGACCATTCCCCAACTGCAACAAAAGGCGCAAGACGCTGGGCCTTTATGATCGCTTGCGTGGGAAAACACATGCGTATCTTATCTCCAGAGGAAGACACAGTGTGTATTAATGTCACTGTTTGAGCAGCCTTTAGTGTGAAGTGTGTGTCATTTGGTCTAAATTTGTTATCGTATACTCCTGAAGTGATGAACTACCTACCGCCTCACTAGTTAAAAAGATGACCTTGTCCTAGCGAGTGTTGCTTTTTTTTCGGCAGGGTAGTTTATGTTAGAATACCAGTCCCGTCTACAAGTGTCTACACACTGTTTTCTACGTCACTGATAGTCTTAACATGGACCAGAATTTCTTGAAGTTTTAAGGCACGTTCTATGGTATGTTATTATTGAAGGCTTCACGCATTGCGCTCCCGGTAGCCGAACGCGATCCAGTTAACGTCTCACTGTGGCTGTTTTGTACTTTTTGTGCAGTAAATGCTGCTTTTTAAGAAGGTTCGTCAGATTGTCTACATAACAAGGGAGTTCTTTATCATCTTTGATTAATCAGTTGGGTCCATATTTAGAGTTTGGCAGACTATTCATTCGAACTTAAACGACAGTTCCTCTACATGTTCACTGCCTTAATCAGATGATTCTAGTTCCTGTAAGAGAAATGAGATGACATTCTTTATCCCTTTTACTGAAAACATAGATCTTCCTGCACTCATTTCTGGCCGTTTGAATCTTGATGCTATTTGCATCGCAACTACTTATCCGAGCTCCTTGGAGTACATTCTCTTTTTGTCGCAAACAAGTCTGTAGGGCGGCGAACTCTCTTATACGTAAATTTTTAAAAAAGCTATTTGAACTATTCTGCAGCAAGTTTTCTTTCGTCCGCCACTTAGGAAGTTATAATTTTTGCCCTCCAGCTATTACAGTAACACTTGGAAACTTATGTACTGCAGAACGGAGGTTTTCTCTGACGGTACGACTTACTTCTGCAGCCGAGTGCGACAGATGATACACGGGTCCAACTACAGCTTTTATTCTCATTTGTGGTTGTTATTCATAACCATCCCATTTCACATGCAGATTCAGTGTCTACCTCAGCTGATTCAAGATTCTCGTTCACTGCTGCTGGAACCACGTAGCCTCCTGTAACCTGTCTTGGATATGTTCCAAGCCTATGAAGGACTGGAGGGATTTATGGCATTACTTTGTTACCACTCGTGATGAGATCAATAAACGAAAAAGTTGGAGTACGGTCGTTTCATGATACAACTCTAAATTAAAGTGGAAATATGTGGTTGATTCTTATCGACAATTTTAAGCGTACCTACAATTGTCACTCCTGCCTGCAATTTTTCAGGTAAATCAAGGCTCACCTGAAAGATCTGCGTATTTCCTTGACCGCTCAGCAACAGAGTTCGCGATGTGCAACAGGTGTGGCAAAAACAGCGTGTTTGAGTTTTTATGGACAGGGGAAAGGTTAGAGAAGCGTTACAGAGATGCTGCAGTTGAGTTCAGAATTCGTATATTGATCTCAAACACATGAGAAAAGGTGAAGCAGCCCTTACAGTTTGGAAAAAGCCATGAATCCACAACTCGGGACGGCTATTGACACAAAACAGCTGTCCACGGCAAAACAATACTCAAAAGCACTCAAAGAAAATAATGGTGGGAGTTCGTTTCAGCACTTTGGAAAAATTATTTGAGGTATCGAATGAGAACTTTGGAATGAGAATTTTGGAACACATATTATGTTCGAGTATAATGACTTTTCTGGAGACTAGAAATCTACTCTGTAGGCATCAGCACGGGTTTCGAAAAAGACGATCGTGTGAAACCCAGCTCGCGCTATTCGTCCACGAGACTGAGGGTCAGGTAGATGCCGTGTTTCTTGACTTCCACAAGGCGTTCGATACAGTTCCCCGCAGTCTTTTAATGAACAAAGTAAGAGCATATGGACTATCAGACCAACTGTGTGGTTGGATTGAAAAGTTCCTAGTAACAGAACGCAGCATGTCATTCTCAATGGAGAGAAGTCTTCCGAAGTAAGAGTGATTTCAGGCGTGCCGCAGGGGAGTGTCGTGGACCGTTGCTATTCACAATATATATAAATGACGTTGTGGATAACATCGGAAGTTCCCTGGGGCTTTTTGCGGATCATCCTGTGGTATATCGAGTGGTTGTAACAATGGAAAATTGTACTGAAATGCAGGAGGATCTGCAACGAATTGACGCATGGTGCAGGGAATGGCAATTGAATCTCAATGTAGACAAGTGTAATGTGCTGCGAATACATAGAAAGAACGATCCTTTATCATTTAGCTACGATATACCAGGTCAGCAACTGGAAGCAGTTAATTCCGTAAATTACTGGGAGTAGGCATTAGGATTGGTTTAAAATGGAATGACCATATAAAATTAATCGTCGGTAAACAGATGCCAGACTGAGATTCATTGGAAGAATCCTAAGGAAATGCAGTCTGAAAACAAAGGAAGTAGGTTACAGTACACTTGTTCGCCCACTGCTTGAATACTGCTCAGCCGGCCGAAGTGGCCGTGCGGTTAAAGGCGCTGCAGTCTGGAACCGCAAGACCGCTACGGTCGCAGGTTCGAATCCTGCCTCGGGCATGGATGTTTGTGATGTCCTTAGGTTAGTTAGGTTTAACTAGTTCTAAGTTCTAGGGGACTAAAGACCTCAGCAGTTGAGTCCCATAGTGCTCAGAGCCATTTGAACCATTTGAACCAATACTGCTCACCGGTGTGGGATCCATACCAGATAGGGTTGATAGAAGAGATAGAGAAGATCCAACGGAGAGCAGCGCGCTTCGCTACAGGATCATTTAGTAATCACGAAAGCTTTACGGAGATGATAGATAAACTCTAGTGGAAGACTCTGCAAGAGAGACGCTCAGTAGTTCGGTACGGGCTTTTGTTGAACTTTCGAGAACATACCTTCACCAAGGAGTCAAGCAGTATATTGCTTCCTCCTACGTATATCTCGCGAGGAGACCATGAGAACAAAATCAGAGAGATTAGAGCCCACACAGAGGCATACCGACAATCTTTCTTTCCACGAAAAATACGAGACTGGAGTAGAAGGGAGACCCGATAGCGATACTCAAGGTACCCTCCGCCACACACCGTCAGGTGGCTTGCGGAGTATGGATGTAGATGTAGATCTGAAGGAAATAAGTAAGGAATTAACGAGCCATGAGAGTAATAGAACGAGAACGAGGGCGCGGACACATCTGCGCGTAGATTACCACAAAAGCATCGGCATGCCACTTATCGGCTACTTGAAAAATCTGCTGGGTGTGCGTGCTGTTGCGACAAAGATCACAAAAATCGTATGCATCTTCTTGACATAAGACCGGATTATTATTGCGAGTTTCAAGAGTATCTCTGACCGCCAGGTAAAGAAGTTCAGCATATTATGTTGCATCAGGCTGGCGGCAGACATGCAATCAATTGACCGTGACTGCGTCAGAGCGGGGTGACATTATGTCTCAGTTGGTTTTATTTTCTCATGTATTTGGTACATATTTTTGAGGTCTGGTATCAGTATTGTCGAATCATTCGCAGCAACATTTATTCTGACTGGACGGAGAGGCAACAGTTCTAAAAAAAAAAAAAAAAAAAACTTCAATGGGTTCCACACGGAGTCAACTAAGCCTCTGGTGTTTAGAACATTCAAGTTGTGTTCTTGAGCATCCTGAAATTATCATCTTGTGGTGCAAATCTAGAAAGTCGAAGCTCAGATTGTCGAAAAATCGGCTAAATCTGTGATCTGGCAACTCACTGAGTTCAAAGCCAGTGGCCCATGGTCATTACTTCGAAAAATGCCACAGGCTGTGTGCTTCGTCGAAATGCCATCAGCAAGGGCGGTTATTTCGGTCTTCTCTGGCAGTCGTCCGAACCTAGCCCACAGGCAATGTTTCTTCCTACATCGGCAAATTATCTATAGCTGGTAACACCTTGTACCCACAATTGCTACTGGAATAGCACCTTCATCAAGCTGAATAGGGTGCCGGCCGAAGTGGCCGCGCGGTTCTGGCGCTGCAGTCTGGAACCGCGAGACCGCTACGGTCGCAGGTTCGAATCCTGCCTCGGGCATGGATGTGTGTGATGTCCTTAGGTTAGCTAGGTTTAACTTGTTCTAAGTTCTAGGGGACTAATGACCTCAGCAGTTGAGTCCCATAGTGCTCAGAGCCATTTGAACCATTTGAACCAAGCTGAATAAATCCCTGTAGACACTCTAGAACCTTCGGATATTCAGTAAAAGAGTCAGTTCAAGCCTTGTCATCAACAAATGATGATTTATGTGACAGTATTTACGGTCATTACAACAGCTCACATTCACATGCTACAAATACATTCACATGACATCATAAACATTGAGATATGTGAAAAACTAACTTTTTATTAAAATGAAGCGGAAATTACCCAGGTTATATTCACCAAGTGATTGATAATGAGTTCACTTAGCGAATTCCAACAAACTTTAAGCATAATTTCAAATCTGTCCTAAGTTTCTTCTCCCTTACGTGCTTGAAGATAAATACTGTATTTAACAAATAAGATCGTAATGTTTTATTTTAGATAAAGCATTATTAAACATGTTGTTGTACGCTGAAGATTTAAAGTAAACAACAGGGTGAGACAAAACGGATTTTACAGCTTTGGAAAGACATGGAAATTTATTGCGAAGTTTACAGAATCGATATAGGTGTTATTTTGTAACAAACAACCTCAAGTTTTACATAAAAATGTCAAGTGTCAATTTGGTTCGATGTGACTACTCTTTGTGAATGTGACAAATATGCCACCGGTAATCAATTTCTTCTCTCACAGGTTTTAGCAAATCGAGCGTAACTTGTGCAGTGGCAGCGTAGATTCGATTTTTCAGGTCCGCTAAATTATTTGGTAGTGCAGGAACATATACACAGTCTTTAATGAAACCCCAAAGAAAGATGTGGTATCGATAGCCACGATGTCGGTGCAAGTATTTAAGTTGGCACTACGACCGACACCGACGATAGCGCCCTCTAGCAGGCGCTGTGCAGATCTACGAACTCCGCTGCAGATTCTGCCCATTTGATCAAGAGCAGACGGCTGGTACACTTCGCTTCAGCTTAACTTCATATACTTTACTCTACTTATGAGAGGTTTAAGGCTTGCTCATCATTACAAAGTTATGTATGCCCTGTATATATTCATGCACCAGTAAACCACTTTTACTTTCTTGCAGTACCGACGTGTATTACGTTTTCCTGCTCCTACTCACTTCCTTCACTCGGCCAACCTTTCAGTTTTCAGCAGCAGACCCACGCGCCGCCTTCCAGGCGGGATACAAAAAAAGAAATACAGTGGCGTCATGTCTGGGGGGAGAGGTGGCCATGCGATTGCCCCTTCACAGCCAACCCACCGACCTGGGAAGCGATTATCGCTGAAAAGTCAAACTTCGTGAGGAAATAAGGTGGTGCACCGTCCTGCTGGTAGTAAACCATTCCACCTCGGTCATCTTCTTCGATCTGTGGAATTAAAAAGTTTTCAAGCATATCAGATAAACATAATCAGCAATATGTGGGCGACCTGGTGATATACCATGTCGCAGTGAACAATCTGTCCCAACAAAATTCTTGTGCCGTGAGTAAATTGCAGGCCTGCTTGAAGGTTCTTTAACGTATTCGGTGCGAAATTTACGACGAACAGTTGTTGCAGATTTCGTTTCATGAAACCAAAACACGCAGCGAGCTTGTCCCGAACCATTGAAAGTAGCAATTTTCACTGCGCAGTACGCTGGCGCTCGTGGTGGTGGAATGGGGTACTGATGCACTACGTGAGTCAAACTTGAGGATGTTTGCTACAAAATAAGACGCCTTCCGATTTTGTAAGTTATCTCAGTAAATTTCTATACCGTTCCAAAGTTGTAAAGTGCTTTTAGTCGCCGGCCGAAGTGGCCGTGCGGTTAAAGGCGCTGCAGTCTGGAACCGCAAGACCGCTACGGTCGCAGGTTCGAATCCTGCCTCGGGCATGGATGTTTGTGATGTCCTTAGGTTAGTTAGGTTTAACTAGTTCTAAGTTCTAGGGGACTAATGACCTCAGCAGTTGAGTCCCATAGTGCTCAGAGCCATTTTGAACCATCCTTTTAGTCACCCTGTGTAGTTGTATTTTTAAAACATGGTCAATATTTGTACTATTTTGAATCATACGAGAATTAAACATATTAACGTAAGAAAGCAGAGTGAAGTACGACCAATGAATTCGCTTCATGGTGGGAGAAGGAGAATGGTAGAATAGACACAAGAATGAGTCCTTTGTAACAGAAGCAGGCAAAAGGTTTCCAGGTGTAGAAGTTCGCGACCGAATAGGCGAGATGTGGGATAGCTGTGGCAGCCAGGGGGAAGTCATCGGCACGGTCCACTGAAGAAGGGTCGTGACGCCCGTCACAGATGGCGCCACGATCACAGACGTAGCACCCAGCGGCCGTCGTGGAGACACGACCCGTATTTACGGGCTGATTCAGTTCGTACCCTATGCTGCAATGATCAGACGGTCTCGGAAGTAAAAATGGTTGTTATTTGCTCCATCATGTAAGGCTAGGCGCAAATTGAGACGCGTATAGCGCGTGTGGCGCGACGCAGCGCAGCGCGTGTTTTTGTAACTTAGCTGGTTCAAATGGGACCGCGCAAATTGCGACGCGACGCGACTGGGACGCGACACGCGCCTGCGCCAGGTCGCGCGGCGTTGTGGTTGAGGCACAGTTTCTCGCGCCGCGCGTCGCGCGTGCCTCGCTAGCACCGTGGGAAATTGGAGACAGGGAGCGGAAAAGTATCCCGGCCACATGCTCACATCGGAACGGTGCATATGAGCAGTGGTAGTATTGCCCATACGCTAAATTTTGCCTTACTGTGTACTGAATCTTATTGCCTTTGGGCAGTGTTTCGTTTTTCGCCATTTAAACGCTCCAGCTTTCTTCGTTAGTGCATTATACTTTTCTCTTATTTATATCTGTAAACCCTCCCCCCTTGAAGCACGGATCTTGCCATTGGTGAGGCGACTTGCGTGCCTCAACGATACAGATAGCCGTACCGTAGGTGCAACCACAACGGAGGGGTATCTGTTGGGAGGCCAGACAAATGTGTGGGTCCTGAAGAGGGGCAGCAGCATTGTCAGTAGTTGCAGGGGCAACAGTCTGGATGATTGACTGATCTGGCCCAGTAAACACTAACCAAAACAGCCTTGCTGTTGTGGTACTGCGAACAGCTGAAAGCAAGGAGAAACTACAACCGTAATTTTTCCCGAGGGCATGCAGCTTTACTGTATGATTAAATGATTATGGCGTCCTCTTGGGTAAAATATTCCAGATGTAAAATAATCCCCATTTCGGATCTCCGGGCGGGGACTACTCAGGAGAAAGAAAACTGGCGTTCTATGGATCGGAGTGTGGAATGTCAGATCCCTTAATCGGGCAGGTAGTTTAGAAAATTTAAAAAGGGAAATGGATAGGTTGAAGTTAGATATAGTGGGAATTAGCGAAGTTCGGTGGCAGGAGGAACAAGAATTTTGGTCAGGTGAATACAGGGTTATAAATACAAAATCAAATAGGGGTAATGCAAGAGTAGGTTTAATAAAGGACAAAAAAAAATAGGAGTGCGGGTAAGCTACTACAAACAGCATAGTGAACGCATTTTTGTGGCCAAGATAGACACAAAGCCCATGCCTCTTACAGTAGTACAAGTTTATATGCCAACTAGTTCTGCAGATGATGAAGAAATTGATGAAATGTATGATGAGATAAAAGAAATTATTCAGGTAGTGAAGGGAGACGAAAATTTAATAGTCATGGGTGACTGGAAATCGTCAGTAGGAAAAGGAAGAGAAGAAAACGTAGTAGGTGAATATGGTTTGGGGCTACGAAATGAAAGAGGAAGCCGCCTGGTAGAATTTTGCACAGAGCATAACTTAATCATAGCTAACACTTGGTTCAAGAATCATGAAAGAAGGTTGTATATATGGAAGAACCCTGGAGATACTAAAAGGCTTCAGATAGATTATATAATGGTAAGACAGAGATTTAGGGACCAGATTTTAAATTGTAAGTCATTTCCAGGGGCAGATGTGGACTCTGACCACAATCTATTGCTTATGAACTGTAGATTAAAAGTGAAGAAACTGCAAAAAGGTGGGAATTTAAGGAGATGGGATCTGGATAAACTGAAGGAACCAGAGGTTGTACAGAGTTTCAGGGAGAGCATAAGGGAACAATTGACAGGAATGGGGGAAATAAATACAGTAGAAGAAGAATGGGTAGCTTTGAGGAATGAAGTAGTGAAGGCAGCAGAGGGTAGGTAAAAAGACGAGGGCTGGTAGAAATCCTTGGGTAACAGAAGAGATACTGAATTTAATTGATGAAAGGAGAAAAAACATAAATGCAGTAAGTGAAGCAAGCAAAAAGGAATACAAATGTCTCAGAAATGAGATCGACAGGAAGTGCAAAATGGCTAAGCAGGGATGGCTAGAGGACAAATGTAAGGATGTAGAGGCTTATCTCACTAGGGGTAAGATAGATACTGCCTACAGGAAAATTAAAGAGACCTTTGGAGAAAAGAGAACCACTTGCATGAATATCAAGAGCTCAGATGGAAACCCAGTTCTAAGCAAAGAAGAGAAAGCAGAAAGGTGGAAGGACTATATAGAGGGTCTATAAAGGGGCAATGTTCTTGAGGACAATATTATGGAAATGGAAGAGGAGGTAGATAAAGATGAAATGGGAGATATGATACTGCGTGAAGAGTTTGACAGAGCACTGAAAAACCTAAGTCGAAACAAGATCCCAGGAGTAGACAACATTCCATTAGAACTACTGACAGCCTTGCGAGAGCCAGGCCTAACAAAACTGTACCATCTGGTGAGCAAGA
The DNA here is from genome assembly GCF_023898315.1 of Schistocerca nitens. Classification (NCBI taxonomy): domain Eukaryota; kingdom Metazoa; phylum Arthropoda; class Insecta; order Orthoptera; family Acrididae; genus Schistocerca; species Schistocerca nitens. The sequence goes on along the minus strand of NC_064614.1, from coordinate 1,062,529,075 downwards.
TGTATGAGAAAGGCGAAATACCCTCAGACGTCAAGAAGAATATAGTAATTCCAATCCCAAAGAAAGCAGGTGTTGACAGATGTGAAAATTACCGAACTATCAGTTAAATAAGTCACGGCTGCAAAATACTAACGCGAATTCTTTACAGACGAATGGAAAAACTGGTAGAAGCTGACCTCGGAGAAGATCAGTTTGGATTCAGTAGAAATGTTGGAACACGTGAGGCAATACAGACCTTACAACTTATCTTAGAAGAAAGATTAAGGAAAGGCAAACCTACGTTTCTAGCATTTGTAGACTTAGAGAAAGTTTTTGACAATGTTGACTGGAATACACTGTTTCAAATTCTGAAGGTGGCAGGGGTAAAATACAGGGAGCGAAAGGCTATTTACAATTTGTACAGAAACCAGATGGCAGTTATAAGAGTTGAAGGGCATGAAAGGGAAGCAGTGGTTGGGAAGGGTGTGAGACAGGGTTGTAGCCTGTCCCCGATGCTATTCAATCTGTATATTGAGCAAGCAGTAAAGTAAACAAAAGAAAAGTTCGGAGTAGGTATTAAAATCCATAGAGAAGAAATAAAAACTTTGAGGTTTGCCGATGACATTGTAATTCTGTCAGAGACAGCAAAGGACTTGGAAGAGCAGTTGAACGGAATGGACAGTGTCTTGAAAGGAGGGTATAAGATGAACATCAACAAAAGCAAAACGAGGATAATGGAATTTAGTCGAATTAAATCGGGTGATGCTGAGGGAATTAGATTAGGAAATGAGACACTTAAAGTAGTAAAGGAGTTTTGCTATTTGGGGAGCACAATAACTGATGATGGTCGAAGTAGAGAGGATATAAAGTGTAGACTGGCAATGGCAAGGAAAGCGTTTCTGAAGAAGAGAAATTTGTTAACATCGAGTATTGATTTAAGTGTCAGGAAGTCGTTTCTGAAAGTAGTTGTATGGAGTGTAGCCATGTGTGGAAGTGAAACATGGACTATAAATAGTTTAGACAAGAAGAGAATAGAAGCTCTCGAAATGTGGTGCTACAGAAGAATGCTGGAGATTAGATGGCTAGATCACATAACTAATGAGGAGATATTGAATAGAACTGGGAAGAAGAGGAGTTTGTGGCACAACTTGACTAGAAGAAGGGATCGGTTGGTAGGACTTGTTCTGAGGCATCAAGGGATCACCAATTTGGTACTGGAGGGCAGCGTGGAGGGTAAAAATCGTAGAGGGACACCAAGAGATGAATACACTAAGAAGATTCAGAAGGATGTAGGCTGCAGTAGGTACTGGGAGATGAAGAAGCTTGCACAGGATAGAGTAGCATGGAGAGCTGCATCAAACCAGTCTCAGGACTGAAGACCACAACAACAACAACAACAGCATGTCTGTATAGTTTTGTTTTGCTTTGTTTTGTTTTTCTTCTGTCAAGAAAAATGCATACTTCAGTAACTGATGAGCCATTGGCCGCTAGAATTGTATCATATGCCTCCGCGATGTTTTCAGATCGCAAGAAGGGACAGAGGGTAGTGAATAAGGAAGCAAGAAATATTGAAAGGTCTCTGTTGGATTCCTTTCATGTTTGATTTCTTAAATCTGTTGTCATTTATGGAATAAATTCCTCTTCTAAATTTACTGTGGCGTTTCTGACTATCTGGGAGGAGACTGAGTATTGGAACGTGTTACTTTTACACATAAATAAGAACGATGTGTCACACTACTACACTTTAAAACACAGTTGATATGTAATTCATGTCACACAGTCTCATACGGAACCTACATCCGCTTTCTGTTATATACTGTATATGATAAGATACTGTCATCCCCCTTCCCTTCTGTGTGATAGTATGAATGATCAAATGTGTTTGTAGTTGCATGCTTGAGGGTAGCAGACAAGGCTGTCTGCTAGAGAACAGTAGGACCAACGTCGGAACAGGTAGCTACGCTTTCTAAAAGCAGAGAGGTTTCTATTCTTAGTATGGTCCTGGCCGTCCGTTGTCATGTTGGTATAGTAAGCTGCCCCTCTGGCCCCTTCCGTTTGTCTTTGTGAGCCACCCTGAGGAAGCACGCTCGGTAGTAGGGAGTTGCAGTCTGGCGGTGGCGAGCGTCTGAAATGGTAAGATCCCCGGCTAAGCGCGTGTCTGCTAAGTCCGTAGGACAATGGATTTGTTAAGTTCAGCCTAACTGAAAATTTAATCACCTTTATTTCGGGTTTAGCTCTAAAATATCTAAGGTTATCTTAAATTGCAGCGCAGTATAATTCTCGTGTGAAGTTCAGATTATTTTCCGGTAGTTGCTTTGTTACTACTTTATGAGTAAAGTGGAACCACGTGTTGATCAGTAACTCTAACTAAGATCAATCTTAAATGCGAATGCTTGTGTGATTATAACGTCTCGTCTTAACAATATTTTCAATATAGCAACTTTTCTTTATGTTCAACCCACGTGGGGTGTACTTTGCGAGTCCAGTACCACGTGCTTATATAACTGTTTGACCCGTCAGGTTAACAGTAAGACGTTAGTAACCAGTTCGAGGTTTTTCTTTTGTAAATTGCTTTTCGATCTAATTTATTTTAATTATCAGAATTATTGTGGAGTTATACGCTTTGTGTAAACCAAGTTGACCACGTGAAGGATGTGGTGTAATCATCAAAGTAGCCCTCAGCTAGTCTTTTCGCGAAGATTTCACAAAGAGTTAATATGAATTTAGTATACCAGTGTGTGGTAATTACATGACGGACAGGATTGTGCTACGAACGTAATTTCTTTGGGTGAAAATTTGAATCTGTTTGTAGTGGTTAACTTTCTCTTGCATGCGTTTCAACGTTCTTTGCGTGTTGTTTTATGAATGCAGTGTTATATGCAGACTCCCAATCTTGGCTCCAAATTTGATGTGTTCCGTAAGATTTTCACCATCCTAAATAAGGCACCAGCTTGTTACGAATAGAATTTAATATGCTGAAATTTCAATGACCAATCTTAAAAATAATTTTCCAAATATAAACTGATTTCTTTCTTTCTATTTAAATTCTCCTTTATATATATATATTACCGGTTGTTGTATGACTATTAAAAGATTATCATTAATGTTAGTCTGTTTGGGAATTTGGTAAACCTGGACTAGATACCTGATGAAACAGTTGCTTAGTAATGCAAGATAAACTTCCCCAGACAGCTCACAGCTTTTAACCCGCTTTCATTGTCTATTAGCACCGACATCATAGCAAAATTGAAGTAGCTAACTTACAATATTATAAAATCATGTGATTAAGAAGCAAGGCAGGAAAGTAAAACAAGGTTATCTTCTCGCTGCCCAGTATGCTGGCGTATCTGTATGAACTGTTACAAAAATTTAGAAAGGGATAATCTCCACAGATGTGATCCCTTGTGCTCGTGGCAAAAATCATTCCAGATCTGAAGTATAGAAGTCTCACTGTGATTACTTGGATATGGATGTAATAATATAATACTACACACTGTACTACATACATGTGAACATCACATTTCTATTGCAAACTAGAAACAGTCGAAAAGCAGTCACAAATAACAGTTTTAATAGGTTCACCGTGATGAGAAAAAGCATTTCAGTTGTTGCATGCACATTATCAGCATTAAGAAACTAAATACACAACAGGCTACACAAATGAAGAAAATGGTCGGTATTATTACGAAAGTAGGAATATCCTAAAAGAGCGTCATGATTAGATATATTTAATTTGTTGAAATGTACTGCTGACAAAGGCCGATCTATCTTCATGATAATGTTTTTCGAACTCCAGCTAACAAGGCACACATGGCTAGCTAGTGCATTCCTGTCGTGTGCATTATCCTCCACTGCCGCCAATACTCTGACCGTTGTGTTGTGCGACAGATAAATTGTTTATTTTTCTCAATATCAACTATTTTATTCGCGATCACACATTGTCAGTTTGGCAAACCGTAGGTGAGTAACCAGTATCTGGCATGTACCTATCATTCCGCCTGAAGGAACGCTCTTCATTATTTTAATACTGCTCAGATCAAGAGAAGGAATAAAATCCTTTGGTAAGTTTCCATTCCAGTTGCTCAGTGTTAAAAATACGATGGGTTACGGGGATTCCAACAAAATTCCAACAGAATTGGCACTCTATTTTTGTGTGAGTTGTTAACCTTTTCTCATTCGATGAAGCATCACCATTTGTGAGTAACGGCCACATTTCTCTTGGTGACTGGTTTAATTGTACTTCCTTTGTCACAGTGTAATTTGTCTAACTCATCTCACAGCAGCCATTGCGACAGAATTCCGAAACGGAGTGCCTCATTAAACAAGTAATTGGCAATCATGGCTTACAAAAAACCGCATAGTGTAGGTTTGCAGTAACATAAAAGAAGAAATTTCGTTTTTACTTTCATTCTAGGAAGCTCTTGTTTCGCTAGCTCTCGATAACTCTTAAAAAATTACAGTCACTGGAGTGAAATAAATAAAAAGGGAAGTATAACTAGTGATATATCGCCATAGATAAGAAAGTTCCGTGTGTTTAAGAATTGGCAAAACACTCTCCTCCTTGTGTGCTATCATTCACCAAACTTTCGTTTCGATGTCTCGAGCGGTTTAGGAGATATTAGAGATGTTGCAAATATTTCATTCTCGCGGGCGTGAGATTGGAAGTGAGCGCACTACATAGGATCCATTTTCTCGAGATCGGAGGCAGATAGAGACCTTCTCCCATGTCTAAACAAAAATTCAACATGTTAGCTAAATTTCATACGCAGCAACATATGGTGTAATAAGCACCAAACGCAAAATCACAGCGACCCCTAATTTTCGTTGCAAACTTTTTGAGTTTTGCGTAGTGTCTTACTAAAATGTGTACATAACAATAAGAATGGCCATTAGCGAGATGATGGACACTTCGCCACGAAGCTGAAATATAACGCTACAAGTAAGGCAAAAATCATATATTTGCAGAGAATAGTTTCTGTAAAATCGATTGAGAAAGATAAGAGGTTGCGCGCGCTTCGGTTCAGTCAGCGCAGAGCGTCGCCAGTCGGCGCGTGCGAAATATGGTGTACGCGTCGCAATTTGCGCTGGACCCGCGCGATCCGTGCGGCACGTGCGTGTCGCGCTGTAGTGTCGTGTCACGTCACACGTGCTATACGATTCTCAATTTGCGCCTAGCCTAACGCTAGGCGCAAACTGAGAACGCGTATAGCGCCTGTGGCGCGGCGCAGCGCAGTGCGGTCTTTTGTAACTTACCAGGTTCAAATGGGACCGCGCAATTGCGACGCGACGCGACTGGGACGCGACGCGCGCCTGCGCCAAGTCGCGCGGCGTTGTGGCTGCGGAACAGTTTCTCGCGACGCGCGTCACACGAGCACTGTGGGAGGTGGGGAGCGGGAATGCAGTCCTTCCGTATACTCACTTCGGCATGGCGCATATGGGCAGCAGAAGTATTGCTCATCCGAAAAAACAGCCTTACGGTATACTGAATTTTATTGTCACTGAGTAGTGTTTCGTGTTTCGCCGTTTAAGAGCTCCACCTGTTTCTGTTAGTACATAATAATTTTCAGTTACATATATCAGCACATTTTTTTGTTTTTTCTTTTGTCAAGAACAATGCACAGTTCAATAAATGGTGAGCCATTAGCCACTGGAATTATATCTTCTGCCACCACAATGTTTTCAAATCGTAAAAAGAGACAGACGATTCATCGTGAGGTTGGTGAATAAGGAAGTAAGGAATATTATAAAATCATGTGACCTAGAAGCAAGGCAGGAAAGTATATCAAGATTATGTATTTGCTGCCTCTTATGCTGACGTATCTATACGATCTGTTACAAAATGTCGAAAAGGCGTAATTTCCACAGGTAAGACCCCTTTGTGCTCCTGGTAAAAAACGTCCGAGATATGAAGTACATAAGTTTCACTATCATTATTTGGATATGGATGTAATAAGAGACATCATACTATTTACATGTGGACATCACATTTCCACTGCAAGATAGAAACAGTCGAGAAGCCCTCTCGAATCTACATCTACATCTACATCCATACTCCGCAAGCCACCTGACGGTGTGTAGCGGAGGGTACTTTGAGTACCTCTATCGGTTCTCCCTTTTATTCCAGTCCAGTATTGTTCGTGTAAAGAAAGATTGTCGGTATGCCTCTGTGTGGGATCTAATCTCTCTGATTTTATCCTCATGGTCTCTTTGCGAGATACACATGGGAGGCAGCAATATACTGTTTGAATCCTCGGTGAAGGTATGTTCTCGAAACTTCAACAAAAGCTCGTACTGAGCTACTGAGCATCTCTCCTGCAGAGTCTTCCACTGGAGTTTATCTGTCATCCCCGTAACACTGCTCTCCGTTGGATCTTCTCTATCTCTTCTATCAACCCTATCCGGTACAGATCCCACACCGGTGAGCAGTATTCAAGCAGTGGGCGAACAAGTGTACTGTAACCTACTTCCTTTGTTTTCGGACTGCATTTCCTTAAGATTCTTCCAATTAATCTCAGTCTGGCATCTGTTTACCGACGATTAATTTTATATGGTCATTCCATTTTAGATCACTCCTAATTACTATTCCCTGATAATTTGTCGAATTAACTGCTTCCAGTTGCTGACCTGCTATATTGTAGCTAAATGATAAAGGATCTTTGTATCTATGTATTTGCAACACAGCACACTTGTCTACATTGTGATTCAATTGCTATTCCCTGCACCATGCGTCAATTCGTTGCAGGTCCTCCTGCATTTCAGTACAATTTTCCATTGTTACAACCTCTCGCTATTCTACAGCATCATCCGCAAAAAGCCTCAGTGAACTTCCGATGTTATCCACAAGGCCACTTATGCTTATTGTGAATAGCAACGGTCCTACGACACTCCCCTGCGGCACACCTGAAATCACTCTTACTTCGGAAGAGTTCTCTCCATTGAGAATGAATGACATGCTGCGTTCTGTTATCTATGAACTCTTCAATCCAATCACACAATTGGTCTGATAGTTCATATGCTCTTACTGTGTTCATTTAACGACTGTGGGTTCAAATGGTTCAAATGGCTCTGATCACTATGGGACTTAACTTCTGAGGTCATCAATCCCCTACAACTTAGAACTACTTAAACCTAACTAACCTAAGGACATCACACACATCCATGCCCGAGGCAGGATTCGAACCTGCAACCATAGCGGTCACGCGGTTCCAGACTGTAGCGCCTAGAACCGCTCTGCCACTCCGGCCTGCGAACATGTTATAACCTAAATCCAAATATCTGTAGTGACGTTTACATGTAGAATAAACTGTGTGCACGCCGTAGTTTGTAACTAATTTACGTTTTTTCATATACACTCCTGGAAATGGAAAAAAGAACACATTGACACCGGTGTGTCAGACCCACCATACTTGCTCCGGACACTGCGAGAGGGCTGTACAAGCAATGATCACACGCACGGCACAGCGGACACACCAGGAACCGCGGTGTTGGCCGTCGAATGGCGCTAGCTGCGCAGCATTTGTGCACCGCCGCCATCAGTGTCAGCCAGTTTGCCGTGGCATACGGAGCTCCATCGCAGTTTTTAACACTGGTAGCATGCCGCGAAAGCGTGGACGTGAACCGTATGTGCAGTTGACGGACTTTGAGCGAGGGCGTATAGTGGGCATGCGGGAGGCCGGGTGGACGTACCGCCGAATTGCTCAACACGTGGGGCGTGAGGTCTCCACAGTACATCGATGTTGTCGCCAGTGGTCGGCGGAAGGTGCACGTGCCCGTCGACCTGGGACCGGACCGCAGCGACGCACGGATGCACGCCAAGACCGTAGGATCCTACGCAGTGCCGTAGGGGACCGCACCGCCACTTCCCAGCAAATTAGGGACACTGTTGCTCCTGGGGTATCGGCGAGGACCATTCGCAACCGTCTCCATGAAGCTGGACTACGGTCCCGCACACCGTTAGGCCGTCTTCCGCTCACGCCCCAACATCGTGCAGCCCGCCTCCAGTGGTGTCGCGACAGGCGTGAATGGAGGGACGAATGGAGACGTGTCGTCTTCAGCGATGAGAGTCGCTTCTGCCTTGGTGCCAATGATGGTCGTATGCGTGTTTGGCACCGTGCAGGTGAGCGCCACAATCAGGACTGCATACGACCGAGGCACACAGGGCCAACACCCGGCATCATGGTGTGGGGAGCGATCTCCTACACTGGCCGTACACCACTGGTGATCGTCGAGGGGACACTGAATAGTGCACGGTACATCCAAACCGTCATCGAACCCATCGTTCTACCATTCCTAGACCGGCAAGGGAACTTGCTGTTCCAACAGGACAATGCACGTCCGCATGTAGCCCGTGCCACCCAACGTGCTCTAGAAGGTGTAAGTCAACTACCCTGGCCAGCAAGATCTCCGGATCTGTCCCCCATTGAGCATGTTTGGGACTGGATGAAGCGTCGTCTCACGCGGTCTGCACGTCCAGCACGAACGCTGGTCCAACTGAGGCGCCAGGTGGAAATGGCATGGCAAGCCGTTCCACAGGACTACATCCAGCATCTCTACGATCGTCTCCATGGGAGAATAGCAGCCTGCATTGCTGCGAAAGGTGGATATACACTGTACTAGTGCCGACATTGTGCATGCTCTGTTGCCTGTGTCTATGTGCCTGTGGTTCTGTCAGTGTGATCATGTGATGTATCTGACCCCAGGAATGTGTCAATAAAGTTTCCCCTTCCTGGGACAATGAATTCACGGTGTTCTTATTTCAATTTCCAGGAGTGTAGTTCAATAATTGTCACCCTTTATTTTAATGGTGTAGAGATAGTTCATAATTTTGTTTACACCACCTACCTAATGGTGTGTCCACCTTTGGCACGAATAATAGCGGCGATGTGTCGTTGCTTTGAGGCAATGAGGCCTAGGAGCTCTGACGCCACATTCAATCACCGATGTGTTCGACTGGGCTCAGATATGGCTAGTTGGGGAGCCAGGACATCAATTGGAACTCGGCACTATGTTCCTCAAACTCTATCACATTCCGGGCCTTGTGACATGGGGCATTATCCTGTTGAAAAATGTTACTGTCATCAGGAAACATGATCGTCATCAAGAGATATACGTGGTCTGCAGCCAGTGTACAATACTCTGTGACCGTCATGGTGCCTTGCACGACATCCGTTGGACCTACGGATGTCCATGTGAATGTTCTCTAGAGCATAATGGAGGCGCTGCCAGCTTGTCTCATTCCAGCAACACAGTTCTTAAGGAGCTGTTCCGATGGAAGACAATGGATTCGCGCTCTCCCATCGGCATGATGAAGAAAGTGTAGGGTTTCATCGGACCACGCAACGCTCTGCCATTGCCCCAGCGTGCAGTGCCGATGGTCATGTGCCCGTTTCAGTCGTAGTTCATGATGTTGTGGTGTTAACATTTACACACGCGAAGATCGTCGGCTGCGGAGGCCCGTCATTAGGAGTGTTTGATGCACTGTGTATTCAGACACACTTGTACTCGGCCCAGTGTTAAAGTCTGATGTTAGCTCCATCAGTTCACCGCCTGTCCTGTTTTATTAATCTGCACGACCTACAAGGTGCGACATTTGTGATGAGGGTGGCCAGCTTATCCTATGATGTCTCGACGTGGTTTTCCCTTGATTTTGCCACGTGTTGAAGGCACTCACCACAGCACTCATCGAACACATGACAAGCAGTGCAATTTCCAAAAAGCTCGTGCCAAGCCTCTGGGCCATCACATTCTCCCCTCACTCAGACATATCGCGCGTCTTCCTCATTCTACACAACGATAGCACTCTCCCTGATACAACATGCACCGTGCGTGTGTCTGACTTGCAGTCGTTCCTCGCCAGGTAACTCTGAAACCATGTGGATGGGTTTATATCGATAGTAGATCAGTGGTCATAGTCTTCTGGCTGATCAGTGTATAACTAATAAGAGATATTTGGTTCTGTCAGTTATAACCTTCTTAAGTCATTATAAACTACTGATTTGGTTGGCATTGCAAATTTTCTCTGAAGGACGATAACACAACATTTAGGGGGCTGTGTGGCATACTCTCATGGAAGTCAGGGCTACAAAGACATCACAAATAAGTCGGTTTCCGACTACATACAACTGTGATGGGCATGATTTCAAATAATAGATTTAACTTCCTCGCTTACTTTTTGCTTTAGTAACTCTGTGTTGCAACCTATTTTTGGAACAAAGATAATTTACTAACATTTTGTTGTCATTAATACCCCGGTAGTAAGATATATACAAACTTTTATATTTTATCTTATCGAGCTGGGCTCGACTTTTGCATGAAGTTCAGAGTCTCCTTCTAGCGTTGTTGGTCTTAACATTATGTTCAGAGCTCAAATACTATGGAGTAGTGGAAGGAACAATCTATATTTTTCTTCGCTATGTGTCCCTGCTATGCAACACTGCTCCAAGCATAGACGTGCCGAAATCCAAAGTGTAGGGCACTATGGGTTGCCAGCCAACAGCTGGCAATCGAGGGAAGTTGGCTGCAGTAAATTTAATGACTCCAAAACCGGCTGCTTTTCCGGAGAGGAATGAACAGCTGACATAAAATAGGCTCAGAGAATTTTTCATGTCAGTAACGCTGACTGTGGAATCATAAGAGTATGGAAGCTGACATGAAGAAAACGAAGAGCGATAGCTGACAAATTGTTGTGCCATGAATAAAAAGACATTTTCTGTGATAAATAGCACTTGGTGCACTATAGGATTGTGAATTCAATATCCCAATGGTTAATGAATGTTACACTGTCTTTCAGTATTCCCCCTCGACTGATGTTGTATACCTAAGTCAAACTTGGTGTCTTTTGGTGTCTCCTTCCAGCCAGCTGTTACCAATCAGAAGAGTCATTTGTTTCACTGGTCAATGCATCATTATATGCCAAGTGAGTAGGATATTTTAGTGGGTTCTAGCTCAGTTCTAGTTCACTAGCTCACTTGTCCCTTGTGACCTAGCTCACTAGAATGTACCTAGAACCGACTAAAATATCCCTTGGTAATCCGCTTTTCAGGTCTGACTCACTTAATATCATTTTAATAAAGTCTGTTTCATATTAAATTACTTAGAGAAATTAATAAAAATGAATATTTTTGATATCACATTCACCAATTTTCAAAGCAATTATTTTTTACATACAAAAGGTAAATGAATGAAAATAAATTTTATATTTTTTATAGAAGGTGAATGGAAGTAAATAAATAAAAGAAATTATGGTGAAGATAAAAAATTTTGAACACGCAAATAAATACAGTATCTATTAATTATTTTAAATTGTTTGAAATACTCTCCAATGGATCAACTGGAAATTATATTATCCAAAAGAAAAACTACTATATGTTAAAGTTTTAAAAAATAACAAAACTGAATTTATTAAGGTAAAATGTGACAATGCTCTTGTTTTAGAATAATTTTCACAGAATGAATTCAATATCATAAAATTAATTATTTCTATTTTTAAAGTTCTTCATTCCTTTATATTTCATTTTCATCTGTTCATTTTCAATTAATTAAACATCCCAGTCAGTAAGTATCTATCTGGTAAAGTAATCTTAAACTCATTATTAAGCTCCATACAAACAAATTTATCCTCCATATCTAATATATATATATATATATATATATATATATATATATATATATATATATATATATATATATATTCATATCCAATAACACTATATCAAACATTTATCTCTAACTCAGTTAGTTTTTTAACCTATTTCAAGATATGTTGTCGAGCCTCTTGATTAGTCTCCATTTATATAGAAAATTTTTATTAGATTTTTTAATAATTTTTAATATCCATATGGTAATGTATCTATTTTATTTTCTGAAACATATCTTTTGTCACCATGACGGCTCAATGTTTTCTTGTTTATTGCAAAAGTGTCTGTCAGGTGTTTTTCAATTCAAACATTGTTAATTCTTCTCTATTGTTAAGCAAACAATCATTATAATCTTCTAGGTTTATTCTATTTTTTACAATACATTTCTTAACTCCTTCAGATTTTTTCTCTGTTTTATCATCAACTTTATAAGGGTACATTTTTGCTGTCAAACCACAAAATACTTCCATTATTTTTCTATTGCATTCATTTGTCGTTTTTCCTACAGCTTTCTTGTAAACATGTCGAATACCATAAACATTACTTTCAGATAATCACTAGTATTAAATTTATCAATCTTCATTTTCATGTCTTCATAAAAATCTTCAGTTTATATATTACAGATATAACTGTCTGAATCTTGATAACACAACTTAATATTTTCTTCATATTTCGGTTTCATTATTCTATAGTGAAAATCATACATCAGTTCTTTAGATAAATCAGGTATAATCATACCAACATAGAGGGGTTTATTAAATGTAATTTTTGTTTTATTCATATGAATAGCAGCAAGATTTTCATTAAATATAGATCTCGCTTTAAAGTTTCACTTTGCTGTTAATTTATCACATTTTCCTCCGTCTGACAACAATTTTATATTCACTCTGTTTCTTATTTTTACCATTGTCTTGCCAAAGACTGAGTATCCTACATTTAAAGAAATCTTTTTTAAAATTATTTTTGGCTTTAGTCCTCATTACTGTTTTAAATCTATATACTTCTTCAACCAATTGATTTGTTTAAATTTTAAAACTCCATGTATTTTTGTTAATTTCATTCCTAATGATAAACACTGTTTAAGATTCTTATAATGAACTGAATATTTATTTTTTTCATTCAGAGTAGTTAAGAACTTACTTTCATTGGTTCATGGTACAATTTTATTTTCAGGAGCTAATGGTAAATTTTTAAGTAAATCACACAGTTTTTTTGGATATTCCAAATCTACTTCAAAAATAAATACAATTTTAGCAATATCTGATATTTCAATTATTTTTATATGATCAAAATTGGCTGGTTCTTCCCATTCAAATCCATCATATGGCAAATATTATATAGCATAATCAATAAATTATTTGTATCTAAATATGCTAGATAAATTGATACATTTTACTATAAAAATCCTTCATATATTTGTTGTTTGCTTTAACATATCTATGATATTCCTCCTCTTATTCCCTTTTCAACCATTAAAATCATACACTAATCATGTAAGAAATCAAGTGGTTGTTGAGTCATTTTCAACATTGTATCCCAAGATAATACTGGTGCAGTAAAATGCTAAGATGGATCTAGATCATATGCATTTATACACGTTTTTCGAAAATTTTCAAATAAATTAGACAATAACAGTACAGCAGTTTTAAGGTATGGATCATGATGCTCACCTAGATTTTTAATATTAAAATTTTTCCAGACTACTTTTGAATGTTTATGATCTTCATCACTTATTTCACAGTCATTCAATTTATTATAAAATTCTCCCTTTGCTAGTACTTTTGTCTCTTAAAAATTTATCCAAGATTCCATGTAATCATACTGATATACACCTCTTCTGATCACTAAATCGAATAATTCTTCTTAGAAAAAGTTTCGAATTTCTGCATTAGATCTCTCTTAAAATTTGATGAAAGTTTAAGTGAAGAAGCCATAAATTTAAAAGTGTTAATAAATCTCATTTTCAAACTTTCTGTCTTCTTACCAGAACTAACGTATATGTCTTCATTGTTTGATATTAAATATATTTCTCTCCTATCATAACCAAGTTCTTTCACAAACAGATGCAAATCATATCCTGATAAATTATGTGAATAAATTGTTAAAAAACTCAGATGTTTTAAATGTAAATTACATTTATTATGTAATGGATTTATATATTTGACACTCAAACACTCATGATGAGTACCGTTTTTATTGTTTGGTGAATAATGACAGTTAACTGTATACAAACTTTTGGTTTATTATGTCTTGATTGTTCTTCAGGAGTTAATAGTTTCATTTCTTCAACTTTACAACAGATTCTTCAATGTATTCAAAGTCTTTTTTTATAAATTCAATAATTTTTATAACAACAGGATCTTTCTAGTGTTCATTTACAGATTTAATATAATAACAGGATCCACTTGGTTCATGTTTTTGGTATTTCATTGTATATGAATTTTCTGATTTCAGTTGACAGTTGCCCATCTTCAATAGTGAACTTTCAGAATCAGTGTAAATAACTAATGGAACTTTCTGCATGTGTTGCTAATAAGAACCTTTCTCTGGCATTTCTACTTTTAATGGTTCATTAACTTCACAGCTTGTTGTGTGATTATCTAATTTTTCTTTACTAGTTAAATGGAGTAAACATACATCACAAATAGATTTTATGTCTTCGTGTTTATTAATTTGACTCAAAACAAGCCTACATATATATTTTATACACAATACTACGAATTATGTCCTTCCTTAAAATATGTTTCTCTTTCTTACCTTTCGTAATTTTTAATGGGTAAACTTGATACTTTCATTAAACGAATAAATGTTGGTAAATACATTAATTTTATATTCAGTTTTTGGAATATGATCAACCACTACAGGAAACTCAAATTTTTCAAGTTTCTGATCAAGATCAAGACCAAGATTTTTACATTTTGTTAGTCTTACTGAATTTTTATCTACAGGATGTAAAGCAGATTTTATAGATCACAGAAAACATTTGTTATCTTTATTATTCATATTAATACATTTTTTTAAATTTTTTATTTTATCTGGTGATTCAATGTAAGATGAACCTCTCAGTGCAACGTGTCTGGTAATTGCCAGTTATAAAACCATGATTCTATTTAATGTCCAAGCTGATCAACATGCTTGAAAATTACCTATTCTTGATAAAATTTCAATTTTTTAAATTATCTCTCTTTCATTTGTGATCCTATAGTCTGGAACTGAAATTCCATATTTCTATTTGTCTGCATTTTGTACTCACAAGAAAGTCTTTAAGTTATTTTCAATCCATATTGTATTATTAGATTGTCTTTTACAATGTTCGAACACAATATATGTTCCAGAATACTGCTGCATATCGAAGTTAATGATATGGGCCTGTAATTTAGTGGATTCTCCTACTATCGTTCTTGAATATTGGTGTGACCTGTGCAACTTTCCAGTCTTTGCGTACAGATCTTCAGTTCAGCAAACAGTCGTATATGATTGTCAAGTATGGAGCTAATGCAGCAGCATACTCTTAAAGGCACCTAAGTGGTATGCCATGTGGACCAGAAGACTTGCTTTTATTTAGTGATTTAAGTTGCTTCACTACTCTGAGGATATTTACTCTAACATTACTCATGTTGGCAGTTGTCCTCGATTCGAATAATGGAATATTTACTTTGTCTTCTTTTGTGAAGGCATTTTGGAAGGCTGTATTTAGTAACTCTGCTTTGGCAGCACTGTCTTCGATAGTATCTCAATTGCGATCACACAGAGAAGGCATTGATCGTTTCTTGCCACTAACATACTTCACATATGACCAGAATCACTTTGGATTTTCTGCCAGGTTTCGAGACAAACTTAGGTGGTAGAAACTGTTAACAGCATCTCTCATTGAAGTCTGTGCTAAATTTCGAGCTTCTGTAAAAGATCGCCAATCTTGGGGATTTGTGTTTGTTTAAATTTGGCAGTGTTCTGATCTGATTTGTGTGCCATGGAGGGTCAGCTCCATCGTTTGTTAATTTATTTGGTATAAATCTCTCAATTGCTGCTGATACTATTTCTCTGAATTCAAGCCACATCTGGTCTACACTTATATTATTAATTTGGAAGGAGCGGAGATTGTCTCTCAGGAAGGTGTCAAGTGAATTTTTATCTACATTTTTGAATAGGTATATTTTTCGCTTGTTTTTCGAGGATTTGGGGGTTACAATATTCAGTCTGCCGGTGACAACACTGTGTTTACTAATCCCTGTATCCATACTGATGCTCGTTATTAACTCAGGATTCTTTGTTGCTAAGAGGTCAAGTGTATTTTCACAACCATTTACTATTTGTGTGGGCTTATCGACTAACTGGTCGAAATAATTTTCAGAGAATGCGTTTAGCACAATTTCGGATGATGTTTTATGCATACCTCCAGAATTAAACATGTATTTTCGCCAACATATCGAGGGTAAATTAAAGTCACCACGAACTATAATCGTATGAATCAGGTCCGTGATTGAAATCAAACTGAAGTTCTCTTTGAACCTTTCAGCAACTGTATCATCTGAATTGGGAGGTCGATAAAAGGATCCAATTATTATTTTATTCCGGTTGCCAACAATGACCTCTGCCCGTACTAACTCCAGGAACTATCAACTTCAATTTTGCGACAAGATAAACTACTTCTAAAGGCGGGTCCACACTGAGCGCGCCGTACCGCACCGCACTGCACAAAACGGCTCTGCGCACTCAGTGTGGACGGCGAACTGCGCTGCACCCGTCGTGCTGCGCCGCGCCGCGCAGTTTTCCGGCTGTTGTCGGTACATCAAAGGGAGTGGCGCGATTGCACGCGCTCAGTTTAGACGGGGCTTGGCTCACTCCATCTTCAGACCATGCGCTCGCTCGAACTGGAACACAGTGTGCGCCACAGAGCGGGGCAACGGGGGCGGACGGCGCACTCCTCTCTGTTACAGCTGTGCGCGGGGTGCAGCAGCGTGGCGCAGCGTGGACCCACCTTAACAGCAAAAAACACGCCACCGCCAACTGTGTCTCGCGTATCCTTTTGGAACACCGTTACGTTCTTCACAAAAATTTCGTCTGACCTTATCTCTGGCTTTTAGCCAGCTTTCAGTGCCTATAACGATTTGAGCATCAGTGCTTCCTATCAGCGCTTGGAGTTCTGGTACACCCCCAGCACAGCTACAACAATTTACAGCTGTTACACGGATGGTACCTGTATCTACATTCTTCCTGTGTTTGGCCTGCCCGGTACTGTAATATCAAAATCGTCAAATTCCAAAACTCTGACTATGTTCTTACCAATGACAATAATTCTTTTAAACCTGGAATCATATTCAAGATTTTGTACTTTTTATTCATCTCCAGTCATAAAAGTAAATTCAATTATTTGTCTGTCATATACTACATTTTCCATTCTATTACACCTATCTAAAGCAGAAGTAAGATCTGTATGCACACTTTTCATTTTTTCATCAAGATTTGTTGTAATGTTAAAATCATCTTGATGAGTCTTAGAAACTTTTTCATTAAAACATGTTTTAGTGTCATAATTATCGAATTGCTTTAAAATTCTTGTATATTCAGGTTTTGTAACATTTTTTCCAAGTATCGCATAGTAACAGCTGGTAACCATTTACTGGGTCATTTATATTCTACCTTTAAAATCAAAATGTCCTGTAGTTCTTTTAAAAATGAGATGTAATTCTTTATGGAATTGTTTATTTAAACTTTCTATCTTTGATCAATTTTTGCTTCTGATTTATTTTTTATGTTTTCTAAATTTATTTGACCATTAATCGTGTCATCTTTAGGGTGTGCCTTATTTCCACAAATCTCCATTTATTAGAGTCAAAATATGATTAAACTAATAATTCATACATAATATTTTTAAAACAAATAGACACAAATGACCACATATACTTTATCAAAATTCTGAATTCTTTGTTCACTGTAGTACACCTCACTTGGACCGAGATATGTAACCAATTCTTTCGGAATATTTCCACCAAATCAATCAAATACAAATTTTTTATTATTATTCTTACAATAACAAATCCAGTGAGTACCAGGATGGCCAGATGAATCTAAATTAACTATTCCACATTCTAAATATTTTGGTTCATAAGGTAATTCAGCAGTTATAAGAAAGACACGAAAATATCTCATTTTTAATTGTTTAGCTAATTTTTCAATGTCAAAACTAAATAAACGATTATTAACCACAAACCTACTATGCTGTCATAGTAGGAGGAGAGGTGATACTCCTACGTGGCGTGTCCCAGGTGGTGGATATGGAAGTCCTCACCGGTTTACTGGCGGACTTGAGTGAAATAAAATAGCTCTTGCGGACCAAACACACCCTCTGCGGTTAACAACCGGAGTTGTAAATCGGAGCTTGCTCCAACTAAGGTTGACAACCTTCGACAGTCAAAAATGGAAAGGTCTTTTAGGAAAAAAATTCCACCGTCCTGCTCAAAAAGGTAGGAAAAGGCTACATCGGATTTGGTGGGTAGTCAACTAGAAGACAGCAACGAATCGGAGCGTTTGCAACCATCCAAATGCACACTAAAACACAAAAAGAAGATTAAACATGAGCAAATAAATTATATAGCAACACACAACATAAACTCACCACTTCAGACCGGAAAACTCAAGGAGTTCACAGATCAACTTAATAAACAAAAAATTTTAATAACAGGGATCCAAGAAATAAGAAACACCACAGAGGACCCATTCGAATCACAAGGATACAGAATTTATAATGGGAAACCAGGACCGAGGGCAATGAAACAATGTCCCCAGTTTGGAACAGAGTTTTTAGTAAACATAAAAATAATACATTCAGTAACGGATTTCCAAGCAGTATCACCAAGAATTGCGACTCTAAGCTTTAAAACAATGAATAAAACCTATACAATAATAAATGCTCATGCCCCAACAAATGAAGAAAATTGTCTAACAAAAACAAAAGAAGAGGTAGATAAATTTTGGGACCTTCTAAAACAAACTGTGAACAGAGTAAATAAAAAGAATGTAAAACTCTTATTGGGAGATTTCAGTGCTCAGTTGGGAAAAGAAAGGAAATATAAAGATATAATTGGAAAATGGAGTCCACATAAATTTACAAACAAAAACGGTCAAAGACTTGTAGAACTCTGCAGAGAACACAACCTTATATCTAAATCAACATTCTTTAAGAGGAAGCCAAGTAAACTTTAAACATGGAAACATCCAGACTGGAGGAAGGGCGAGTGGCAGCTAGACCATGTCTGTATGGACAAAAATTTTCATAAGGAGATCCACAATGTTAAAGTACTGAGAGGAGTAGACACAGGCTCAGACCATTATATGGTTAAAATTAAAATCAAATTCACACCGTTAAAGAAGAGGACCGGAAAAACTAATAAAATAAAAAGGAGGTTTGACCCACATCAGCTAATTAAAAATAATAAGTACCAACAAATAACACAAACCATCAAATTAACAGATGATCTAGAACAACTAGTGCCTAATCTTAAAAAAGAAGCAGAGAATCTAGCTCCCTTGAACCCACGAAGGAAACATGCATGGTGGACATCAGAATGTGACAAATTCCATGAAGATAGACACCAAGCATGGTTAAAGATTCAAACACATAAAACTGAAGAAAATGCCATCAACCTAAAAAATGAAAGAAAAAAATTCACTCAAAATAGTAGAAGAATCAAGAGAGGATTTCATAAAGATATTATAAAGTCTATAGAAGGTAATTATCATAAAACCAACTCCAGGAACTACTACAAAATCTTTGGGAAACAACTACAACAATATGAGGCCCCTACACTAATACTGAAAGATGAAGATGGAAGAATGACACACAGTAACAAGGAAAATGCAGAAATCATGGCAAAAGCATTTTACAAACTTCTGAATTGCGAGGAACCCAAAGAACCCTTACAAATCAACATAAATACCCCAATAAAAAACAAACCTGAAAACTAGACCCTCCAACTTTCCAAGAAGTAGAAGAAATTCTTAAAGAACAAAAAAATTATAAGGCATGTGGAGAAGATCAGGTTTTTGTTGAAATGTGGAAATATGCAAGTGACACAGTCAAGACCTCCTTATACATGGCTCTAACAAAAATTTGGGTAACAGAACAATTTCCCAAACATTGGACCACAGCTATCATCCACCCACTACACAAAAAGGGATATAAGAGCAACCCAGACAACTACAGAGGAATCTCTCTCCTAGATTGCACATATAAAATTCTATCCAAGATCCTATATGAAAGAATCAAGGAGCAATTAGAACAGGAGTTAGGGGAATATCAGGGAGGTTTCAGACCATGGAGAAGCTGTGCAGAGCAGATAATTAGTTTAAAATTGATTATGGCATACTACAAGAAATGGAACAAACCTCTGGCAATAACATTTGTAGATTTTAAGAAGGCATATGACTGTCTCCACAGACCTTCAGTATTAAAAATTTTAAGAAATCTAGGACTCCATCCAAAACTAATTAAAATAATACAACTCACTCTAACCAACACCAAATCAAAAGTGAAGTTTAGAGGAGAAATTTCAGAACCATTCCTCATAAAAACAGGCTTAAGACAAGGTGACTGCCTATCACCATTACTTTTCAACTGTGCACTGGAATACATAATGAGAGAATGGTACAAGGAGAATCCAAAGAGGATAAGAATTGGAAGTGCAAAAGATGATATTAGCTTAAACTGCTTGGGATTCGCTGATGATCTTGCTCTCCTAGCCAACACCGTTCAAGAAGTCAGGCAACAAGTGTAATCACTACAAGAAATAGCAGAGAATGTAGGCCTTAGAATATCATTTGAAAAAACGGAGATTATGCTAACTGATCCACCACTTGCAAACAAAATTACAATAGGAGAACAGGAAATCAAAATTGTTGATAAATTTAAATATTTAGGCGAAATAATAACATACAATCTAAATGAGAAGCCATCATGGCAAAATAGAATAAAAAAACTGAACTATGCAAAGTACATTACCAAAATCACATACAACCAAAAAAGCCTATCTATAGATGCAAAATTAAAACACTATAAAACAGTTACACAACCAGAAATAACGTATGCAGCTGAAACTATCTTCAAAACAACTAATACAGCAGAAATTGACAGAATACTAAAAATAGAAAGAAGAATAATTAGGACATGTATAAATAAACAGTATAAAATAAATGGACATTGGAGAATAGCATCAAATGAAACAGTATATAAGAAAATAGAACCAGTCATGAGCACAATCAGGAAGAAACGCATCTCATTCTTTGGACATCTGATGAGAACTCCAGAAAACAGAATTAGTAAAAAAATAATACAAAGATTGTGGAATAGCAAGAGCAACATTAAATGGATCACAGAAATTAAGGAAGATATAAAAGAACTTCAAATTACAGTAGATGACCTAAAAAACAAGACAGAGAAAATCAGAATACTGCAAGACCGGCAAACCAGACTACAAATGAAAATCAATAAAAGGAGTACAGGAGAGTTGTCTCAGATGAAGAAAGAAAGAAAATATCTGAAAGAATGAGGAAATATTGGGAAGACAGAAGAGCAAAACACCTTTCATATAAGAATAGCCTCTAATAATTATATTACCTAAATATTTTAAGTTATTGTCGAACCAAATTGTATCCATGTGTAACAACTTGTTTAGAACTTTGTATTTTTGACTACAGTGGTCCAATGAAGGCCATAAAATAAATAATAATAAACGATTATTAAATTTTGTAATTATTTGTTAGAATTTTTTTAATCCAGCGCCTTTTGTCTCCATTGTTTGATTATGACTTTTCTGTTCTTCCAGTTCTGCATCTGCTTTTTTCTTGTTTGTTGCTTTTGCAGAGCCACTATTAAATGAACTAATATATGCTAGATATGGTAATGCAGCTACTAGTAATGGAAGAAATCTATCATCATGTAGTGTTAGTCCTTTATGTTCTTACTTATTTATTAGATTCAATAATCTATTTCACAACAGAAGTATTTAATGTAACAATTAAATTTCCACTACTTTTTGGACGCTTTCTGTACCTTTATTTTTTGAAAATCTGTAAAAAATCCTTCAACACTATTTAATTATTCATAACTCAGTTTAAATTTAAGTGATTTTCGTTTAGTTTTGCCACTTTAGCACAGTATAATCAATTGAAACGTTATTCATTTATACAGATAAAACATTTGTAAGAATTAATAATTTTACAGTTCCCATCCATTTTCGTCAAGCTGCAGGCTTAAACTTGCTTCAGCTGGCTCTAGTTCAATAACCATACCCAATTTTCGTTTTCCATACAATTTTCCTCCCACTGCAATTGCAGCTATTTTTTTCTCATAATGAAGTATCACTTGCATGCATTCGTTCTTTTGCAGCTAATTGAAGTTCTTTATCAGTTTGATGTTTAGACTCTAAATCTTTATTATCTTTATAAACAATATCATGTTTTTACAAGCTTCATCTATGGATTAATTCCTTTTCTCCAAGTGCTAGTCTTTCTTCAAACTTAGTAAATGGCCTGCATTATTGATAGATGTATGTCTGCATTGGTATAATTATTTAAAGCACAATTTATCAGACCTTTTCCATTTTCCTTTGGGATTATTAATAATAAAATCACTAAATTTGTTTGGTAACATCTGTGTTACTCCAAGGTTTTCATTGTGGTAATTTTCATTTCCAGCCGTTTCTTCTATATGAATTAATCGATCGATTAAATCTCTAACATCATTGATCCAAACATATTCAAATGGTTTTTCTGCATAGTACACATGTTTTTGAATCTGAATAATCTGAAGAATCTGAATCTGATGATAGTTGATATACTTTTGGAAAATAGACATTAAAAGTTACTTATATCAGTTTATTGTATTTTTTACCTCTACTTGATTTTATTTGATTTGAGTTACTCTCAGAATATAATGCTCCTGAATTGTTCAATATATCTGCATAATATGATATCTCAAAAGATTAAAATTTTTCACCCATATCATCGATAATAATTTTGTTTTTAGTTATTGCCATCGAAATCAACTGCAAAACGCCAACAAATCTATATCTATCAACAGGTATTAATCCAAAAGTTAGATCTTCACTATGATTAATATACCTTCACATTCTTTCACAAAAATGATGATTATGAGTAATATCCAGCTACACTGCTATATAAATTGTTTATATTTTATATCATTCATGATGAGCCCATTTTGGCGAATTGCCATCATCAGGTGTTCTGTAAATATATAAGTAAGCGATGGTCTCAATATAATGGTTTTGTAACTATGATCTGAGAAGCTATAATATATCATTAGGTGTTTTTTCCTTATATGAAACATCATTGCTATCATGTCCTGTCTTTTTTTTAAAATTATTACTTTCTCCCAGCTGTACAGTGGATATGTATATCGGATTTTACTTGTTTTCCACGTATGCTACTTTTATGACAGCTTGGATGACAGTGGGTCAGCGATATTACACAGTTAAATAGTTACCATTATAAATAAGTGATATGTGGAATTCAGTGTTTTTTTATTATTTTATATATTTGTTTGTAGTTGTGTTTTTGGCTGTAGCTTGTTATAGTTTTATTTGATATTTTTGTTTTACATTTTTAATTGCTTCATAATAGTTGTTACTGTCCATGAGTTAACTGGAAAACCGTGGCCTAGTCAGCTGGTAAGAGCTGATGGTAGGGTTCGAGTGTGGCGCAGACCCCACGAAGCTATGGACCCAAGTTGTCAACAAGACACTGTGTAAGCTGATGATAACTCCATAATAGCGTGTGTCGTGTTTACGTGGCATAGAGGGTCCTCTGGTTCAACTGAACCGATCACTGAACTTTTGCAGCCGTTCATGGACGTCATTTACCCAAACAATGGTGGAATTTTTATGGATGCCAATGCTTCATGTCACTGGGCCACAATTGTTTGCAGCTGGTTTGAAGAACATTCTGGACAATTTGAGCAAATGGTTTGGCCACCAGGATCACACGACATGAATCCTTTCAAACACTTAATATGAGATAATCGAGAGGCCAGGTCGTGCACAAAATCCTACACCTTCAACACTTTGGTAATTATGGACGGCTGTAGAGGCAGAATGGCTCAGTATTTCTGGAGGAGACTTCCGGCGACTTGTTGAGTCCATGCCACATACAGTTGCTGCCCCACAGTGGGCAAAAGGAGGTCCGACATGCTGATAAAAAATATCCCATTACCTTTGTCATCTCAGTGTATGTGACAATATACACTCCTGGAAATGGAAAAAAGAACACATTGACACCGGTGTGTCAGACCCACCATACTTGCTCCGGACACTGCGAGAGGGCTGTACAAGCAATGATCACACGCATGGCACAGCGGACACACCAGGAACCGCGGTGTTGGCCGTCGAATGGCGCTAGCTGCGCAGCATTTGTGCACCGCCGCCGTCAGTGTCAGCCAGTTTGCCGTGGCATACGGAGCTCCATCGCAGTCTTTAACACTGGTAGCATGCCGCGACAGCGTGGACGTGAACCGTATGTGCAGTTGACGGACTTTGAGCGAGGGCGTATAGTGGGCATGCGGGAGGCCGGGTGGACGTACCGCCGAATTGCTCAACACGTGGGGCGTGAGGTCTCCACAGTACATCGATGTTGTCGCCAGTGGTCGGCGGAAGGTGCACGTGCCCGTCGACCTGGGACCGGACCGCAGCGACGCACGGATGCACGCCAAGACCGTAGGATCCTACGCAGTGCCGTAGGGGACCGCACCGCCACTTCCCAGCAAATTAGGGACACTGTTGCTCCTGGGGTATCGGCGAGGACCATTCGCAACCGTCTCCATGAAGCTGGGCTTCGGTCCCGCACACCATTAGGCCGTCTTCCGCTCACACCCCAACATCGTGCAGCCCGCCTCCAGTGGTGTCGCGACAGGCGTGAATGGAGGGACGAATGGAGACGTGTCGTCTTCAGCGATGAGAGTCGCTTCTGCCTTGGTGCCAATGATGGTCGTATGCGTGTTTGGCGCCGTGCAGGTGAGCGCCACAATCAGGACTGCATACGACCGAGGCACACAGGGCCAACACCCGGCATCATGGTGTGGGGAGCGATCTCCTACACTGGCCGTACACCACTGGTGATCGTCGAGGGGACACTGAATAGTGCACGGTACATTCAAACCGTCATCGAACCCATCGTTCTACCATTCCTAGACCGGCAAGGGAACTTGCTGTTCCAACAGGACAATGCACGTCCGCATGTATCCCGTGCCACCCAACGTACTCTAGAAGGTGTAAATCAATTACCCTGGCCAGCAAGATCTCCGGATCTGTCCCCCATTGAGCATGTTTGGGACTGGATGAAGCGTCGTCTCACGCAGTCTGCACGTCCAGCACGAACGCTGGTCCAACTGAGGCGCCAGGTGGAAATGGCATGGCAAGCCGTTCCACAGGACTACATCCAGCATCTCTACGATCGTCTCCATGGGAGAATAGCAGCCTGCATTGCTGCGAAAGGTGGATATACACTGTACTAGTGCCGACATTGTGCATGCTCTGTTGCCTGTGTCTATGTGCCTGTGCTTCTGTCAGTGTGATCATGTGATGTATCTGACCCCAGGAATGTGTCAATAAAGTTTCCCCTTCCTGGGACAGTGAATTCACAGTGTTCTTATTTCAATTTCCAGGAGTGTATTTGTGTTCTTTTCATTTTGAGGTAGAGCAGCCATTTATTACCTTTTATTTATTTTTTATTTACTACTCCTAAGAGTGGAGAAGGCTGTTTGAGATCCGGCACAATAAAGGAAAGCCTTCCTTTTGAGCCAAGTTTCCCACTAGACTGGAAGCGGGCCAGAAGAAATTAAATAACGGACCTCAACAGCGCTCCTGATCCTAATTTCGTCCCCCTACGTATTTCGGGCTTCCATTGTTGATAAGAAATGTTTAACTGTGCGTGCATGAGAGAGACCTCGGTCTATAGCTTTGCTGAGACAGTATGTTGTGTGCAGTACGTTCAGCTTCCGAGTTCTACGGAATTAATCTTTTTAGACTCTGGTGAGTTAGTGCAGCAGCCAAATTAACAGCTTGCTATTTGTTTGAGCATTGGTTTCTGTTAAAATATTGGGCTTTATTTCAGTTGTGCATTGCAGTTTGTTGCATGTAATCGCTTTTGTCAATGGTTTTGCCTATATCGCTCTGGCTGTCATTATAATAAATTCCTGGCGTGTTCGTAATTTCATCCCCCTTACAATTCCTAAATTCGTTCCATGGACGAAATTTGGAAGTGTTACTAATAATTCATTTTATTTGCTATTTAGATTATTTTAGTTTTTCCTATTGAAAAGGGCTGTCGGTGAGAAATGGAATCATTGCACAAAATACTGGGTGATCAAAAAGTCAGTATAAATTTGAAAACTGAATAAATCACGGAATAATGTAGATAGAGAGGTACAAATTGACACACATGCTTGGAATGACATGGGGTTTTATTAGAACCAAAAAAATACAAACGTTCAAAAAATGTCCAACAGATGGCGCTTCATCTGATCAGAATAGCAATAATTAACATAACAAAGGAAGACAAATCAAAGATGATGTTCTTTACAGGAAATGCTCAATATGTCCACCATCATTCCTCAACAATAGCAGAAGTCGAGGAATAATGTTGTGAACAGCACTGTAAAGCATGTCCGGAGTTATGGTGAGGCATTGGCGTCGGATGTTGTCTTTCAGCATCCCTAGAGATGTCGGTCGATCACAATACACTTGCGACTTCAGGTAACCCCAAAGCCAATAATCGCACAGACTGAGGTCTGGGGACCTGGGAGGCCAAGCATGACGAAAGTGGCGACTGAACACACGATCGTCACCAAACGACGCGCGCAAGAGATCTTTCACGAGTCTAGCAATATGGGGTGTTTTTTTTTTTTGTTCTAATAAAACCCCATGTCATTCCAAGCATGTGTGTCAATTTTTACCTCTCTATCTACATTATTCCGTGGTTTATTGAGTTTTCAAATTTATACTGACTTTTTGATAACCCGGTACTTGGTTTGTTGTCTCAAGTGATTTATTATAGTGAAAGTGTTTGGCAGTGTTATAATCGACAAATACATTTAAATTAACTGCATTTTAGAGTACTTTTATGGGGGGCAAAATGGCGAACATTTTTTTTTTTTTGTATTTGTATTTTGGCAGCGCTAATGCTTATGTTAAATACTGGCTTTAGTACGTTATAACAATTCGATTGTTAATTGCCTACAAGTAGAGAATAAATTCAGGAATGTGAATATCAGTTTGTTGTGTTTTCCATAACCTTTCAGGGCTTATACAGGTCTAACCTGTTACGGTGACGAAATTTGGGCCCCCTACTTTGGCGCTACTACTTACCACTACAGTGGTTGTTCTGAAATGGGTTTTGAATGATGATAAGTTTACAGATATTCAAAGTCTTTAGTTGAATCGCCGTTTTAACCAAGGCAATGATGTTTGGTTTGTGGGGCGCTCAACTGCACGGTCATCAGAGCCCGTACAATCCTTACATAGTCCAATTTTTTACACAGTCCACTCTAGCTACTGCCAAGAATGATGATGATCATAATGAAATGATGAGGACAACACAAACACCCAAGCCCCGGGCAACCAAGACGTCCTACGTGGTTTTATGGAACAAACGAACGAGCGAAGCGCGTGTTCGGCTGCGGCCGGTTCCTGGGCCTGTTACGGCTGTAGTAGATGCCCAGCGGGTAGCGCTGACGGCGAGTTTGCGGCCGGCGCCGCCAGAGCGCTCTCTCGGCGGCGAGCGCGAGCGCTGCGACTGCGCAGCCCGCGGCCAGCGCGACCCCGGCGCCCAGCAGCTTGCGCAGCCCCACGAGCGCGCGCGTGCTGGCCGGCCGCGACGTCCGGCTCTCGGCGGCGCGAGTCGCCTGCATCGTGTCGGCCAGCCACTTCTCCACCAGCCCCGCCTCCACGCACCGTCGCACCTACACACACACACAAACATACTACTGTTTTGCCTATCATAATGATTGTTTAATTTTTTTATCGTTAGATCGTTCCTAAATCAACATCTACATTTATACTCCGCAAGCCACCCAACGGTGTGTGGCGGAGGGCACTTCACGTGCCACTGTCATTACCTTCCTTTCCTGTTCCAGACGCGTATGGTTCGCGGGAAGAACGACTGCCGGAAAGCCTCCGTGCACACTCGAATCTCTCCAATTTTACATTCGTGATCTCCTCGGGAGGTATAAGCAGGGTGAAGTAATATATTCGATACCTCATCCGGAAACGCACCCTCTCGAAACCTAGACAGCAAGCTACACCGCGATGCAGAGCGCCTCTCTTGCAGAGTCTGCCACTTGAGTTTGCTAAACATCTCCGTAACGCTATCACGCTTACCAAATAAGCCTGTGACGAAACGCGCCGCTCTTCTTTGATTCTTTCCTATCTCTTCTGTCAACCCGACCTGGTACGGATCCCACACTGATGAGCAATACTCATGTATAGGTCGAACGAGTGTTTTTTAAGCCCCCTCCTTTGTTAATGGACTACATTTTCTAGGGACTCTCCCAATGAATCTCAACCTGGCACCCGCCTTACCAACAATTAATTTTATATGATCATTCCACTGCAAATCGTTCCGCACGCATACTCCCAGATATTTTACAGAAGTAACTGCTACCAGTGTTTGTTCCGCTATCATTTAATCATACAATAAAGGATCATTCTTTCTATGTATTCGCAATACATTACATTTGTCTATGTTAAGGCTCAGTTGCCACTCCCTCCACCAAGTGCCTATCCGCTGCAGATCTTCCTGCATTTCGCTGCAATTTTCTAATGCTGCAACTTCTCTGTATACTACAGCATCATCCGCCAAAAGCCGCATGGAACTTCCGACACTAGTAACTAGGTCATTTATATATATTGTGAAAAGCAATGGTCCCATAACAGTCCCCTGTGGCACGCCAGAGGTTACTTTAACGTCTGTAGACGACTCTCCATTGAGAACAACATGCCGTGTTCTGTTTGCTAAAAACTCTTCAATTCAGCCACACACCTGGTCTGATATTCCGTAGGCTCTTACTTTGTTTATCAGGCGACAGTGCGAAACTGTATCTGTGCTAATACATTAATAACCGGTGTAACAGCCAGACTGTTGAGTTCAGCAATAACGTGCATTGTGTTGTACAAGCGCAGGATGTCAAGGAAAATGGCATCTACTTGGGAGCCTGTATCTAATATTTTCTGGGTCTCATGAACAAATAAAGCGAGTTGGGTCTCACACGATCGCTGTTTCCGGAATCCATGTTGAATCCTACAGAGTAGTTTCTGGGTTTCCAGAAATGACATGATACGCGAGCAAAAAACATGTTCTAAAATTCTACAAGAGATCGATGTCAGAGATATAGGCCGTTAGTTTTGCGCATCTGCTCGACGACCCTTCTTGAAAACTGGAGCTACTTGTGTTCTTTTCCAATCATTTGGAACCTTCAGTTGCGGTATACGGCTGTTAGAAGACGGGCAAGTTCTTTCGCGTACTCTGTGTAGAATCGAATTGGCATCCCGTCAGGTCCATTGGACTTTCCTCTGTTGAGTGATTTCAGTTGCTTTTCTATTCCTTGGACACTTATTTCGATGTCAGCCATTTTTTCGTTCGTGCAAGGATTTAGGGAAGGAACTGCAGTGCGGTCTTCTTCTGTGAAACAGCTTTGGAAAAAGGTGTTTAGTATTTCACCTTTACGCGTGTCATCCTCTGTTTGAATGCCAGTATCATCCCAGAGTGTCTGGTATGCTGTTTCGATCCACTTACTGATTTAACGTAAGACCAGAACTCCCTAGGATTTTCTGTCAAGTCGGTACATAGAATTTTACTTTTACTTTTTAAGCTGTTGCAAATGTGAAGTGCTAATACATTAATAACCGGTGTAACAGCCAGACTGTTGAATTAAGCAATAACGTGCATTGTGTTGTACAAGCGCAGGATGTCAGTTTGTGGCATGGAGTTCCATGCGTGTCGCACTAAGTCGGTCAGCTCAGGGAGGGTTTTTGCGTTTTCTGTGAATGAGACTGTAGTTGTGTAACTAAGGCCTCCCGTCCGGTAGACCGTTCGCCGGGTGCAAGTCTTTCGATTTGGCGCCACTTCGGCGACTTGCGTATCGATGGGGATGAAATGATGATGACTAGGACAACGCCCAATCCCTGAGTGGACAAAATCTCCGACCCAGCCGGGAATCGAACCCGGGCCTTTAGGATTGACATTCTGTCGCGCTGACTACTCAGCTACCGGGGCCGGACACACTGTAGTTGTCATCCAGCGATGTCCCATATGTGCTCTACTGGAGACAGCCAACATGTTGGGTTGCAACAGCGGTATGCGGCCGTGTGTTATCCTGTTAGAAAGACCCGTGGAATACTGTTCATGAATGGCGGCACAACAGATTGAATCACCAGAGTGATGACCAAATTTGAAGTCAGGTGGGATAACCATGAGAGAGCTGCTGCTGTCATATGAAACCGCATCCAGAACAAAACTCCAGGTATAGACACTTGAGGGCGGTTACCCTTGAAGTAACCGATTTGCAAGTTCATTGTGTCGCTGTGGTGACAACTGCTGCTCAGATTGCCACTGCGGCTACAGTACGATGGCTAGAGCCCTACGCCGAACACGATGGTCTTCTCTCAAGGTTGTGCCACGTGGCCGTCTGGAGCTCGGTCTTTTTGCGACCGGGCATTCTCATGAGCACCGCAGTCAGCACTCACGTACAATGGCTACATTCCTGCCAAGTCCCTCCGCAGTATCGCAGAAGGAACATCCAGCTTCTTGCAGCCCTATTACAAGATCTCGTTCAAAGTCAGCGATGTGTCGATAATGGCGTCTTTGTCGCCCTAAAGGCATTCTTCAATAACATCAACTCACCAAGTCCAATCTCGAAGGTAATTAACGCCCATGTCCGTTACAGCGTGTATTTCAAGCAAACTTGATTGGCATCCTCACAGTGACGCAACTAACGGCATAGTAACGCGACTAGCGCTAAACTTTAATAGACATCATGTTTCAGATGTAGAGACATATCTGCCAACTTCCGTTTATGTCACACAACTCCATCGTGGTATTGCGATTTTTTTCCGTCAGTGTATATACAAAAGTAAAGTAACATACAAGGTGATCAGAAACAGGTGTGAAAGCTTGTAAGAATGTTGTAGGGTAGATTCTGCTAAGGGATGACTGTTGAGTAAAAGATCCAATACGTTGCGCCGTTTGCGAGTTAATTAGCATTGAAGTTAGCCAATCAGGCCGTTGCACCCGCAAATTCAAGCGGGCCGCCAGATTTTATTAGCTTCAATTTTTCCCATAGTGTAGAAACAGCCCAGTCTTTGGTTCGGGTTCGGTCCTCACTGCCTTCCCATGTCCAATTTTTGTATAGTTCTCTTGTTTGGTTTTAGGAACCAAACGTTTGGTGACACCGTCTCTGATGGCCCACTTGATTTGGTGCACGCAATGGTCTGATTGGTTAACGTCGATGCTAATTAATTGGGAAACGGTGCAACGTATCGAATTTTTTTGTTAACAATTATTTCTCAGCACAACCTGCCCTACAGCACTCATAGGCCGTGTCCTACGTGAGCGACAGAAGCGAGCGACAGCTTCAGCCGACAAAGCACAACCGCAGGTGTAGTTACGGAAGTGTCCTACGTGAGCGACATCTGTGTCGCTGCCTGTCTCCCGCTGCAACCTGCGACGTTTTTCATTGGTTTCAAAAGTAAAATTATTCTCCACCAACTCAGTCCGTTGACCAGCTATGCCTTCGTAGACGTAGGTTAGCTGATGAAGATTTTTAATCATTCTCGCTTGTGATAAAAACTTTCATATGTAGAGGTGACGAATATAATAATCACCAAGTCAATATGTCCAAGAGTTAAATATTTTTTATTGAGTGTTGGAAGTACGTGAACATGATTGTTGTGTATCACTTGACCCCTGAATGCACAGTGATAAATTATATGTAGACTGAAAAAGGAAATAGCTGTTTTGTCTTTCTAGAATAGATCCCAACCTTTCACTTTTATTAATTTATACATTCTAATTACGTGACAGCAGTATTTCTAATTGTACCTAATATTAGCTGCATTACAGGGCGAGGTTCATATTTATCTAGAATGTCTGTTTAGCACTCTGGGCTTGAGAAGACACTTCAGATGTTTGCACGCTTGACAGTATGTGCATGGCTGCAGCCAGTAACATAACTTCGTGTGTTTCTGTTGGTTGTGTGGACATAGCACTCCATGTTTCAGCCTCGTACATCATCTGGTGCCTTATTCACTGAAGTCTAACGCAGAACATATCTATACACTGTAAAACAATGTAAAATTTATCCAGCTTAATCTATCGTAGCAGTTTAATCGCTGTTGCTGAAACCTGTACTTTGTTTAACCTGATGTGGAAATTCAGCATAACGACACTGCAGTCATGTCACAGTCATGTCCGCTAATGCCGCTGGTAAAAATACAGCTCACAACCGATCGTGATGCGCCCGTCATTCGAGAGAGACATTGTATACAGTCTTGTGGCGTGATGTTGTCGCTCAATATAAGCTTTTTTGTAATCGCTTCAAGTTTATTCGTAGTCTTAGATGAAATGCAGACACTATAGCGTGGTAGTTTCAGGTGAGGGTTGCTTCATACCAGATAACACCAAAATATAAACAGGGCAGGGTTCGTGTCACAATACGGACACCGGCCGCGGTGGCTGTGCGGTTCTAGGCGCATACAACAGCACCTCAAAATCATCTGACATGGAATAGCACAAAAGCTGCTGCCAGAGACCTCTTAGCTTTGAAGATTTTTATGTTGCGATTCGCAAATGAAGTGTAAAAATATGAAACAAATGCGTGCCTCATTAAAGAAGTAACGTAGTGCTATTTAATTATTAACATCACTGTTGCGCCTATTTACGTTCGCATAAAACGTTATCCGAAATTGTGCTAAACGCATTCTCTGAAAATTATTTCGGGCAATTAGTTCATGAGCCCATTTGAATAGTAAACGATTGTGAAAACACACTTGATCTCTTAGCAAATAAAAAATCCTGAACTAACAACGAGCGTCTAAACGGGTACAGAGATTAGTGAACACAGGATTGTCGTAGCGAGACCGAATACCGTAACTCCAAAATGGTCCAAAAATAAACGACAAATGTATCTATTCCAAAAAGCAGATAAAAATTTGCTTGACGCCCTCCTGAGAGACAATCTCCATCCTTCCAAATCAACAATGTAAGTCTAGAACAGATGTGGCACGAATTCAAACAAATAGTATCAACAACAATTGAGACCTTTATACCAAACTAATTAAGAAACGATGGCGCTGATCTCCCTTGTTACACTAAACAGGTCAGAACACTGTTGCAGAAACAACGGAAATTACATGCCAAATTTAAACAAACGTAAAACACTCAAGAATGGTGATCTTTTACAGAAGCTTGAAAAGTAGAGTGGACTTCAGTGCGAAACGATTATAATAGTTTCTACAGTAAGATTTTATCTCGAAACCTGGCAGAAAATCCAAAGAGATTCTGGTCGCATGTAAAGTATGCTAGCGGCAAGTCATAATCAGTGCCTTCTCTGCGCGATAGCAATGGAAATACTAACAACGACAGTACTGCTAAGGCAGAATTACTGAATTACTGGACACAGCCTTCGGAAATTCCTTCACCAAAGAAGACGAAGTAAATATTCCAAAATTCGAATCAAGAACAGCTGCAATGTGAGTAACTTAGAAGTAGATATGTATGCTCAGAGTAGTGAAGCACCTTAAATTGCTTAATAAACGCAAGTCTTCCGGTCCAAATTGTATACCAATTAGGTTCCTTTTAGAGTATGCTGGTGCAATAACTCCATACTTACAATCATATAAAACCGCTCGCTCGACGAAATATCCGTACCCAAAGGCTGGATAGTTGCACAGGTCACAACAATATTCAAAACAGGCAGTTGGAGCAATACACTAAATTATAGGCTCATATCATTAACGTCAATATACAGCAGGATTCTGGAACATGTATGGTGTTCGAATATTATGAATTACTTCGAAGGGAATTGTCCATTAACACACAGACAACATGGATTTAGAAAACATTGTTCTTGTGCAACACAGCCAACTCTTTACTCACACGAAGTGTTGAGTGATATCGACAAGAGCTTTCAAATTGATTCTGTATTTCTACATTTCGAGAGGGTTTTTGACACTGTACCTGACAAGCGAATTGTAATCAAATTCCATGCTTATGGAATACCGTTTCAATTACGCGATTGCCTTCGTGATTTCCTGTCAGAGAGGTCACAGTTCATAGTAACAGACGGAAAATCATCGAGTAAAACAGAAATGACTTCTGGCGTTCTCCAAGGTAGTGTTATGGGCCCCTCTGCCGTTCCCAACCTGTATAAAGGAATTAGGAGACAATCTGAACAACTGTCTTAGGTTGTTTGCAGATGATGCTGTCGTTTATCGTCTAGTAAAACGATCAGAATACCGAAACAAATTACAAAACAATTTAGAAAAGATATCTGTATGGTGCAAAAACTGGCAATTGACCCTAAATAATGAAAAGTGTGAGGTGATCCGCATGAGTGCTAAAAGGAATCCGTTAAATTTCGGTTACACGATAAATGATTTAAATCTAAAGGCTGCAAATACAATTAAATATCTAGGAATTACAACTACAAACAACTAAAATTGGAAATAGCACATAGAAGATGATGTGGGGAAGAGGAACCACAGACTTCGTTTTATTGGCAGAATCCTTGGATGACGCAACAGATCTACTAAAGAGGCTGCCTACGCTACGCTTGTCCGTCCTCTTTTGGAGTGCTGCTTGTCGTGCGGTGTGGGCTCCTTACCAGGTAGGATTAACGGAGTACAGAGAGAAAGTTCAAAGAAGAGCAGTTTGTTTTGTATTCTCGAGAAATAGGGAAGAGAGTGACACGGACATGATACAAGATTTATGGTGGACATCATTTAAACAAAGGCGTTTCTCGTTGCGGCGGGATCCTCTCATGAACTTTCAATCACCAACTTTCTCCTCCGAATACGGAAATATATATGTTGAGCCAGATCTATGTAGGGAACAACGATCGTCATAATAAAATAAAGAAAATCAGAGCTCATACGGAAGTATATAGGTGTTCATTCCTCCCACGCGCTGTTCGAGAGTAGAACAATAGAGAATTATTGTGTAGGTTGTTCGTTGAACCCTGTGCCAGGCACTTAAATGTGATTAGCAGAGTATATATGTAGATGTAGATGTGAAGTACATTTGCAGGTGAAGCGGTGGTCTTATCGTGATTGGCACGCTTAAATTTTAAATCGAGAATCGTTAACTTCATTTCATAATAATTCTGCAGTTGTTTAGTTTTATTCATTTTGATTTTGACGCGTATATGTATGTGCAGTATTATCAGTATGATAATATTGTTAAAATGGTATTGAACTGACATGTGCGTGAGGTTGACATATTACATACTGATATTACCTACTATTTTTTGGGTAGAATAATATGTGATCTCGTGAAACACGTTGGGCAGATGTGTCCACCTGCTCACCCCCCCCCCCTCCCTCCTCTTCCATCCTCTTCAACATCCTGCGAATAGAGGAGCCCTGGTCGTGACTCCAGTGTACAGCACTCTGCCCTCGGTCATTAGGCGCTGCAGTGGGAAGCAGCGAGTGCCAAACAACCAGCGCGCGTAACAGTTTAAAAGCTGTACTTTCAGAGGGCCATAACTCTGTACTTCAGAATTATGGCCTAAATTTTCGTCCAGGATCGGTTGCTACAACTGACTTATTGCAAGTGCGCTTTTTACTCCTTAAAATACGAGGTCGCGTTGGTGATGTTGTCTTGTAAGTAAAAAGCACTCCGTCTTCAGGCACGAGTAGCCTACTGGGACCATCCGACCGCCGTGTCACCCTCATTGAGGATGCGGATAGGATGGGCGTGTGGTCAGCACACCGCTCTCCCGGTCGTTATGATGGTATTCTTGACCGAAGCCGCTACTATTCGGTCGAGCAGCTCCTCAGTTGGCATCACGAGGCTGAGTGCACCCCGAAAAATGGCAACAGCGCATGGCGGCCTGGATGGTCACCCAACCAAGTACCGACCACGCCCGGCAGCGCTTAACTCCGGTGATCTCAGGGGAACCGTTGTAGCCACTGCGGAAAGGCCGTTGCCTGTCTTGTAAGTAAACGATTCCATATTTGTTTTTTATTTCATATAAAACAGAATAAGTTTTATCGCATAGTGTTCTATGGACCCATATGCTTTTGTTCCCGAATCGTGTGTGCAATGCTCGATTTATGTTTCTTGCAAGTATGTTATACGTTTTATGTACTTCTGCGCTTCTGGAGAACTACATGTTAGCAGCTTTTGACAGAACTGATATTCAACTTTACTACATCTTATCATGGAATGCGTATCTATTTCTGCTATGAATAGTGTTGCTTCTTGACAGTGAGTAGACTGTTGTCTCCGTGACTAAGGAATTCTTCCCTGCAAATGCTAAAAATACAGCAAAAGTTACGCATATGTTTTACACTTACTGACAGGTACAACAAACAATACATTTTAACAGAAATCAATGTACTATACTCATCCATCCATTCCAACGAAAATTTAAAAGCCAATTTTACAGATCCTGATGCTTTCACCAGTGGATCTACTTGCGAATTCTGTATAACTAGAGTTTACTAAATGCAGAGGACGCAGTGTAGTGGAAGTACATCCACACTATATGCAGTATAACACAAAAGGTCGCAATCAGGAACACAGTGCGATGAAACCAGTTTCTGTTTACTACAAATATGGAAGACAACAAATTACCCAATAAGAAACCGAGATGACAGAAGGATAAACTTGCAGCGCTCCAAGTGGCCTGGCAGTGAATCAGGGTCTTGTTACCGGAAGACCGCATATGAGTTTCACATCACTGCTTTGAACTACAATTGCGTAATAAACCAGTAGAGATCGGAACTGAACTACCTGGTTACGACACTGCCAAACTCAGTAACCATTTCCGCCGTAGTCGTTAACGAACGTTTTACGTGCTCCGCTTTACCTTGTGTCGTTCGTTGTTTTCTTTGCTAATTATGAAGTGAATGAAGAGACTAATCCCTATTTATCAGGGGTTTCAAAACGATTTCCATGATACCAGAACGGATCATCGTTCCAGTCAGTTCTGCTTGCGCAAAAGCAAAGATCCAGGTTGTAGACTGCCAGCCCTGCGAGACAGAGGTGGGGCTTGTTCCTCTGCTTCAGGTGGTCCCTCATTAATTTGTCTACATTCGCGGCCGACTGCCTTGTTAAAATGTCAACACTACAGCGCAGGTCACATGTAGTAAACTTTTTTAAATTTTCACATTTGAACACTTCCCAGACACCCTTGTTTATGTTTTGGCCCATAGACTCCTATATTTTTAAGCTTTAGCTATCGATGAAGTGACGTAGTGTGACATAGCTTTTAATAGAACACGACAGAAAAAAGATCTGGCGTCTATGAGAAAGAGAAACCGAATATACTGAACTGCATTTAAAGTTCAAGTCAAGATGGTGTGAATTTATTCGCGTCAGTTTATCTTTGTTTGAGTTTGCTTGATGTTATTTAGTATTCTTTCCTAAGGTTATTGTTATAGGTTGGTTTATAGCAACGTAAGAATTTTTTTTAAAGTTTTTCATTTTTATCTGATATTTTTCTCAAATGTCGCATGTTTGCTTATTTATTAATATTTTCTTGAATGCTGCTAGAGGCCTATTGATCTATGTTTTACTTTACATTTTTTTGCACAAACTTAATCTCAGTTGTATGTATCCATTATTTATAATTATCTTATTAATTGTCTTTATTTCTTGACCGAAATTTTTTTTGGATTTAAAGGCAATTTACAGGCTCTCTGGTGAAAGGCAGTGAAGTTTTCTATGTGAGTTTGGATGTACAGAGATCATAGCTATGGTGGTGTCTGTGGAAGTTGACTTTCTGTAGAGTTTAAGGGAGGGTACACATTTAAATATGGGTCTTGTCATCGCTAGATAATTAATGGCTGTGTTTTCTTTATGTTGTATTGTGAAATTAATATTTTTGTGTATAATTAATATTTTCGCAAATAATTAATGGTTTGTACAGGTTGTTAACTCCACATGTAACATTTTTAGTCCTTCAGTGGAGCTTTTAAAAATATGTAATGTGTCTTCTACATATCTTGAGCGTAAGACTGTTTTGGCGCCATAACCTTTGTTGTTGTCCATCACTTTATTTTCTAGGCAATTAACAAATACAAGAGTATATATTACAATGTGATTTACAAAAGTTATAAGTCCATCACATCGTTGTCTTTTAATGTTAATAACTTTTCTTAATCACATTGTAATATATTATCTTGTATTTGTTTTAGCATTGATAATGACCTGACACATGTCGAAATCTGATCTGCGTTGTGACTATAAATGTCATATTAAAGCAACTTAATTCCACGACTGATTTCTGCTTTCTTATTTTTATACTTGATTGTTAAATGTGAAGTAGCTGTGGGACAATACTATTGTATCTTTACGGTAAGTTTGATTACTTCTACTAAAGGTATGCTTTATGCTCCTAAAGATTCTGTCTTATTGCTGCAATACTTTCAACTGCAAGGACATGTGTGTACCCGTTGACTACGTCCAAGAAGTGAAGTTTGACTCGTAGCGGTAGATGTTTGTTCATAATTTTTACAATAAGTTCATAGTTCGCTACCTTTTCTGTACCATGTGAGTTGTTTCACAGCTGTATTTGTCTGTATTGCCTGTAGCTTTATCATTATCTTATATTCTGGGATAGCTGTGGAATTTAGTGCAGTTCTAATTTGTGCATCCTCTTTATGTATCTTTGGCTGTGCTCTTAATGTAGTTCATTGTGAACATTGTCTGGTTTTCTTTGCTGGTGAATATAAACTTACAGTATTTAGTCTTTCATCAGTTTATCTTGGAATATCGGTGTATGTTCCTATGAGATTTATTGAAAATATATGGTTTTATTAACATTTTCCTCATTGTATTGCCTTTGGACAGTGTGTACAAAGAGTGTATACAAAATGCGCGCTGTACTATTTAAGCATTCGAAAACGGCTGCAGTGACTACAAAAATGTCCATATTTTGCCACAGAGTAATGTCACAGACGATAAACATTGCGTACGCACAACACCAGGCATTGCTTCATCACGATGTCACGATGCCAGCAACATTTACAAAAATGGTTCGAATGGCTCTGAGCACTATGGGACTTAACATCGGAGGTCATCAGTTCCCTAGAACTTATAACTACTTAAACCTAACCAACCTAAGGACATCACACACATCGATGCCCGAGGCAGGATTCGAACCTGCGACCGTAGCGGTCACGCGGTTCCAGACGGAAGCGCCTAGAACCGCTCGGTCACTTCGGCCGGCGACATTTACAGACGTTACAGTAAAATATCACTACAATGTCGTTGCAGCACCAGTTGATGCTACCCAACTGCTGTTAAACAAAGGACAGACATCAAGAAAGGAAACAGGCTCCTATAATAGGTTGACATAGAATAGCTTTCATTTTATGTTATAGTGTGTAGGTATGTTTTGTATTAGATTTCACCATAGTAAGACACAAGATGATAGACGAAAGTTCGAAACGCGTAGTGCTATGCACGTATAAGCAATAACATCGCATGAATTAATAATATGATGTGACTGCTGCGGTCATAAACACATAGTTGCATATACAGATTGAGTCACTTGGCTTTTTCGCCTGGAATACCCTTTGAACACATGATAAAGATAAAGAGGAACAAAGTCAACATTAAACGACGTGCTTCTTTTTATCGTGTCAATAAATATTACTGAGATAACATTATCGTCTCGTTCTAAACAAGACAGATGCCCCAGAGTACCATAATTCAAATTCCGTCAAGTAATTTATAAGAAAGACGGAAAACATTAGTATTCGATTGTGCACTTCTTTCGCATATTTCATACCCTGCGTTTATAGAGTACTGTGGGCTACGGCACAAACCCCAGTGAATATTACGCGAAGTTTTTACCGGCTCTGACACGGACGACAAATTTTTTAAAAAATTAAAAAGAACTTTGGTAATCCTTGTCAGACACTGGATTTCGAAATTATTTTTATTTTGATGCTGGGACAACAATAAAAGTACTATTCTAACGAAAACCACAGTACTCTAAGATGAGAATATGTGAATGGACTCTTCACTCACAGTTAATTCGACATCATTTGGATTCGCAGCTCTTGTATCTTTCGTGTTTGCAAAACACCGTTTTTCCAAAGTTCTCAACCATGTTTCAGCACCTGTGTGCCATAATCAGTGGGTTTTTGTTGTATTTAATCTTTACATTCGGTTTGCATGGTTTTGCAAGCCCATTTGCGCATTATTTTGTACTGGTAGCTTGTCATGTTTTTGTGTGGAAAGCCTTTATTTCTCAGCATCCTGATGAGGTGTTGTGAAGCACACGTAAATATAACACATATTTTCAGAGATTTTGTCGTAAAAAGCGCTTTACATTTGACCAAAGGACACTGTAATCGTGTTATCAACAAAAAAAAAAAACAAACAGGAGAAATGTAGGACACATCCGGAGACGTCAAGGAACCGTTGATCGCTAATGGAGGGAAGTGGAGGGAGCCCAAAGCGTGACGACAGTAAGTGGGTTGAGATGGATATATGCTGCAGTGGTTATGCAGAGTTTTTGGATTCGATAATACAACAACAACAACACATCAACTCTAATTTATGTTTTTCCTCTGCTGTTCCAAGTTCACTTCGGCGCAATCTGAAGATCTTGCATTTCTCAGTCAGTACACATTGTAATTGCCGAATCGAGAAATGACAATGTATTGAGAAGTGATATTCCCTCAAGAAAGTGCCCTCATGTAGCGCGGGAGATAAGCCTCCGAGACAGAAGCTAGAGTTACGATTTCTGTTTACTCGCACGCCAGATTCCATTAAAGATAAGCATAAGTTCGACCGATAGACCTTAGATATCGTCGGCAAAAACAAACATCGGACGTAATGGGCTGTGTAGCCTTCAGTCGTCCCACTTGTTATAAACCATCTTGTAGAGTGCAGCGTCAGCTCAGTGAAATTACGGTGTAGGAAATACTGCAGCAAGACCCATTATTTTACTCTGTTTTCCTAGGAATTTTACCAAAAACTAATTTTGTGCATCTAGTTGTAAACATATCATTAGGCTTCTGGGATCAGTGGAGGTGATAAACACAACGTGAGAGGCCAGTGAGCACCACAATAAAGTTTATTCACGGTAAGACAGCGAATAGTAAGCGTAAATGCGTGTGTACCGGTGGTCTCCTATTGAAAAAGAAATTAGCAATATCATCATCAGCCGACATCTACTTATAGATAAATGGTTCCTCCAAACTTTTCCACACAGTACAATCTTCACCTACAGTCATCCTTGTTGGTCCTGCATGTTTTCTGCCATCTACCCGTCTTCCATTAGGTCGTGTACTTGGTCGTTTCATGTGTCTAAGGATCCAGCAAAGAATTTCGTTCGACTGCGACTTCCATCGACTCTCCAGTCGCCTGGATACACGTCATGCCCACGTTCATTTCATTTTCATTACAGTCACAAACGTGTGTACGACTCGGTTACTATCGAAAGAAGTGTTCCAAGGAGTTTACTAAGAAGCAGAAAATAAAACGAGGAAGCAGAAATGAAAAGTTTATGCTCGTTACTAGGAAAGTTTTCACGAAGTATTTAATGATGAAGTAAGTAGATGAAATGTCATTTCCACACCCATTTGAGGCCTGAATACAACTGACACTACAAAAGTCAAAAGTGTATACTGTTTATAGGTGATTTAATAGCGAAAGATTAGTGAATTGTGAGAATATGGCGCAGTAGTGCTCTTTGTCATATGACCACACGGTGTTCGAAAAGAACGGTTGCACAACGTAATGCACAGTGATGGGTGTAGTTGTTGGTACGCATGCGAGCGTTCGAGTTTTACGGAGAAAACGAAACGATTTATCTTTATTTATAGAAGAAAGGCTACGATGGATCGGAAGACTGAGCCTCGATTTCGAAACGTCCTGCATTTGAAAAGCGCTCATACATTGCTGAGTCTCTAGATCGTTGTCAACTTGGAAAACGAAGAACTATTAACAAAACTACAGATTTAGGTGACGCGAAAATGATATTTGAAGCGGACAGTGGATTTCGTACTTGCTGTCGTGTGAACTGCCACGACACAGTCGAGCAGCTGATCACCAAGTAGCGGCCTGCTCGAAGTGATACAGCGCTGATAACACTGCGCCATGCTTATTGGCTGTTAGAGCAGACGCCCACAGCGCCTCTAGACGATTCGACGGTCAAACAACTCGCCTCCACAGCCAATGACATAACGGTGCGTTAGTGCGGTAACGCTCCACCAGGAGGTAGCCTGTTCGTATCCTTGTGGCGGAAGAAATTTTCATTACTGATATCTGGTTGGCAAGACGTAGGTAATTAGTAGTATACGGATCCTGATTACCAGACTGTCAACTGATGGCCTGGGTTACGTTTCAAGCCTCAACGCAGGGAATTTTTTGTGGTAGTCAA
Organism: Schistocerca nitens; assembly: GCF_023898315.1. Classification (NCBI taxonomy): domain Eukaryota; kingdom Metazoa; phylum Arthropoda; class Insecta; order Orthoptera; family Acrididae; genus Schistocerca; species Schistocerca nitens. The sequence goes on along the minus strand of NC_064614.1, from coordinate 1,062,486,835 downwards.
TCTTACAGCTGGTTTGATGCGAGTCAACATGGATTCAACTACAGGCCGCATTTCTTGTGGACACACGTTATTTGTTTTTAACGCAGTGATTTTTACTACCTTCTGCTTTCTCCTGCTGTTGATCATTACTGATTATTTTCCCTTTAACAGCAGTTTCCTACCCAAACATGAAGAGGGTGCGCTGAACATCTAGCTACTCCTCCGCCCTTTTCGACAAAGCCACTAGAAAACTGACGTCGACTGCTTAAACTCAAAGTCTTCGGCCGCCATTGGTAATGATTTTAATTGAAACTGTGAGCGGTGTCTGGGACACAGCCCAGGAGCATTTGATTAATACTAAAAACCGCTGACCCTAGACTATTCATAGCTTAATGGCGGAAAAACATGTGTTAGTAGCCGGCTCGTCTGATGGAGACGTTAAGCCTGGCGATCCTTATCTTGCTATTTCAGAGGAGTAGCCTATATGCCAGTACCGAATTTCTCTCTTACTACCATCAACTAAAGTAATGTTCCGAAACCCCCCTTATTACTAAAGAGAGTGAGAAATGATGCTAATTACTTGTCCATCTATATCTCTCACCCAATGAAACACGCTAATTAAACTGTGCGCAGTGGAGTTAATGAACGGTAATTTTTTGCCGCAGCAGTTGATAAATAGGTGATGATAATCATTTAGTTTCCTTAATTATGCACAGGAATGACTAGCTGTGAAACGAAATTCAAAGATACGACAAATTCTTGAGTTTATTAGTGAAAGTTGACGGCTGTTAAAATCTTTGCCAAATACAGGGTGTCCACAATGAGACTGCAACATTTTAATATCGTATATCTTTCTCACTTCAGATGGTGGACCTGTGACTCCCGAAGGGGCAGACAGAGCAACTCAACAAGTTTGTGGTGTGCAAATTTGATACGCCAAGTGGCCGTAGTGGAGCTGCAATCAATTGTTTTAGCAAAATGGAGGATATGAAGGAGCGTGCACAAGTGTTCTGGTGGTACGCAGAGACAAAATCGGCGACCCAAGTGCAAAGGAACTTTCGTCGAGTTTACAACAAAGCGCCCCCGTCGTTCAAGACTATAAAGAAGTGGTGTGATCAGTTTTTGGCGACTGGGAGTGTTGCGAAAGGGCATGGTGGTGGTAAGCCTGGGATCAGCGAACATCATGTGGAAGAAGTGCGGCGGTCATTCGAAGAAAGTCCACAGAAGTCAGTGCGACAGGCAGCACCAGAACTTTGTATGAAACGTTCAACATTGCACAAAGTGCTTCATCAGCGATTATGTTTGTACGCATATAAAGTGTAGGTTGTGCAAGAAATCAAGCCTGATGATCGACCAAAGCATGTGTCATGTCAGATCGCATTGCCGCGGACGAGACATTTTTATCAAGCGTGATATTTACTGACGAGGCAACGTTTCACGTGTCTGGGGCTGTCAATCGTCACAATGCGCGCATCTGGGGGTCCTAAAATCCACATGCACCTAGGGAACACATGCGCGACAGTCCGAAAGTTAATGTGTGGTGTGGTTTGATGATAAATCGCATTGTTGGGCCGTTTTTCTTTCAGGAGCCGACTGTGGATGGACACATCTACCTGGACATGTTGGAACAATTTGCCGTGCCACAGATAACAGACCTGCAGCCAAATGTGATGTTTCAACAAGACGGTGCACCACCTCATTGGAGCCTAGATGTCCGAAAATTTTTAAATGACACATTCCCGCAACGATGGATTGGCCGTGGAGATCCAATTCCTTGGCCGCCACGTTCGCCCGACATAACCCCCCTCGATTTTTTCTTGTGGGGTTATGTGAAAGACCGGGTATACGCTACACCAGTAAAGGACCTGCAAGACTTGAAACAGCGCATAAGATTTGTCATCAACTCTGTCACAGAACAGATGCTCCGCAACACATGGCACGAAATCGATTATAGACTTGATATTCTTCGCGCTACCCGTGGCGCCCGTGTTCAAGTGTATGAAAACTTGATGAGCTGCTGTATGATTTCCCTGTATTTGTTCGTCAATAAATTGTGTTTCCTCTCAGACTTTATGAGTTCAAATGTTGGAGTCTCATTGTAGACACCCTGTAATTCATTAAAAGTTACTCAAGCTGCGACGACAATGATCTATCTACATCTACATCTACATCCAAACTCCGCAACCCACCTGACGGTGTGTGGCGGAAGGTACCTTGGGTACCTCTATCGGTTCTCCCTTCTATTCCAGTCTCGTATTGTTCGTGGAAAGAAGGATTGTCGGTATGCTTCTGTGTGGGCTCTAATCTCTCTGATTTTATCCTCATGGTCTCTTTGCGAGATATACGTAGGAGGGAGCAATATACTGCTTGACTCCTCGGTGAAGGTATGTTCTCGAAACTTCAACAAAAGCCCGTAGCGAGCTACTGAGCGTTTCTCCTGCAGAGTCTTCCACTGGAGTTTATCTATCATCTCAGTAACGCTTTCGCGATTACTAAATGATCCTGTAACGGAGCGCGCTGCTCTCCGTTGGATCTTCTCTATTTCTTCTATCAACCCTATCTGGTACGGATCCCACACCGGTGAGCAGTATTCAAGCAGTGGGCGGACAAGCGTACTGTAACCTACTTCCTTTGTCTTCGGATTGCATTTCCTTAGGATTCTTCCAATGAATCTCAGTCTGGCATCTGCTTTACCGACGATCAACTTTATATGATCTTTCCATTTTAAATCACTCCTAATGCGTACTGCCAGATAATTTATGGAATTAACTGCTTCCAGTTGCTGACCTGGTATATCGTAGCTAAATGATATGGGATCTTTCTTTCTATGTATTAGTAGCACATTACACTTGTCTACATTGAGATTCAATTGCCATTCCCTGCACCATGCGTCAATTCGCTGCAGATCCTCCTGCATTTCAGTACAATTTTCCATTGTTACAACCTCTCGATATACCACAGCATCATCCGCAAAAAGCCTCAGTGAACTTCCGGTGTCATCCACAAGGTCATTTATGTATATTGTGAATAGCAACGGTCCTACGACACTCCCCTGCGGCACACCTGAAATCACTCTTACTTCCGAAGACTTCTCTCCATTGAGAATAATATGCTGCGTTCTGTTATCTATGAACTCTTCAATCCAATCACACAATTGGTCTGATAGTCCATATGCTCTTACTTTGTTCATTAAACGACTGTGGGGAACTGTATCGAACGCCTTGCGGAAGTCAAGAAACACGGCATCTACCTGGGAAGCCGTGTCTATTGCCCTCTGAGTCTCGAGGACGAATAGCGCGAGCTGGGTGTCACACGATCGTCTTTTTCGAAACCCATGCTGATTCCTACAGAGTAGATTTCTAGTTTCCAGAATAGTCATTATACTCGAACATAATACGTGTTCCAAAATTGTACAACTGATCGACGTTATAGATATAGGTCTATAGTTCTGCACATCTGTTCGACGTCCCTTCTTGAAAACGGGGATGACCTGTGCCCTTTTCCAATCCTTTGGAACGCTACGCTCTTCTAGAGACCTACAGTACACCGCTGCAAGAAGGGGGGCAAGTTCCTTCGCGTACTGTGTGTAAAATCGAACTGGTATACCATCAGGTCCAGCGGCCTTTCCTCTTTTCAGCGATTTTAATTGTTTCTCTAGCCCTCTGTCGTCTATTTCGATATCTACCATTTTGTCATCTGTGCGACAATCTAGAGAATGCTGATAAACACAAAAGAAGAAAAAACTGAAGTGAATTGTGGATGGAAAAGTTCGTGAAGGGAAGCATGTGATGGTAAGTTCAGCTCTCTAACATTTCAAATTTTTACTCTAATTCACGACTGGACAGTGCCAGCCCCAGCGGCAACGTAGAACGTATCTGTGAAATTGTTGACGGTTATTAAATTCATGGCAACCTATACCGTCAGGGCTGCCGGTTAATCTCACCGTCGCTGGAGTTTGAATGCGTTGGATGCGGGGGATGCTTGTGCGCCGCTGCTGCGTCGCCCTCGGACGAGGTCTGACTCGGGGAGTCTGCTGGTGTAGAGCGTCGTGACCACAAAGTGTCCCAGCGGAACCGAAACTATCTCTACCGAGTGTAAGGCGCGAAGAGAACCTACTGCAAACTAAAGCGGAAGTGTCTCCTCTGTAAGGAGCGCCTGAAGTCGGTCTACCCAGAGCAAAATCCGAAGCAAAGTTAGAATCGCAGAACCCGTCAGTTCTGTAGACCTTTCGTGCGTCTCAAGCAGTAACTGCCAATCAGAAAGTAGCATTTTTGTTCCACCAATAAAAAAAAATTAAGCAGACGCCGCTGTACGCCCACCAGCGTGGGAAAAATGCCGTCCTTCTGATTAAGTGCACCGAAACTCTTCCAGAAACATGCGCCTAAAATTTTTTCGTTACGGTACTTCAGCCAGTCCAGATGTCTTACATTTGGTGCCTTTTCTCCGCCGTTTTCTGGCGCGGGAACACAAAAGAGAAAAAAAAGTAAAGGGAAAAATGTTGATTTAGATGCCGAGCAGTCGGCCGAGGTGTGTGACCTTCAATCCCAGGTAATTCCTGTGTCTTTTAGAAAGTTTTCGAGATCAGTAACTCCCCCAGAAAGTTTTCTCTTAACAATGGCTCAAAAAAAGAGGCCAAGTTATTTACCAAATCCTCTTTTCACCAAGGGAATATTATTTCGCAGATCTTCTTAGCAGATAAATGTCGCAGAGTGCATCTGGCTGACGAAGCCTCTCCAAGATGCCGATAGAGCATAGTTCAGGATTATCTCCAGCATCCGTCCTGCCCCTTCCTGAGTCCAAGCCAACATAGGTATTTAGAGGGGTTCTTCTGCTGGACTGACGTTGCTGCTCTGCAACTGGCAAAGCCTGCAGAAATCGCCGTAGCCCATACTCATTGCATGCAGTGGGATATCTACAAGTGTCTATATGGAAGGAGAAGAAAGAAATCACCGGTGTCATCACTGTTTTCGTACTGCAGTTGACAATAAACATGCGTTTCCTCAGTCTCCCGGATTTTGATTGGATCAACTTGAAATGCCATTGACTGATTTGCATATCAAATTGGCCCTATTTTGCATATAAAAATATGGTCAATTTGCATACTAACATATCGCTGGAATGAAAACAGGCAAGGCACTCTGCTTTGATCCTTTTCAGTGTAACACGACATCACAGGTGTCCCATACTATTATATGTGATAATTTGCCTGTGTAAAGATAATAGCACAGATTGTAATTTTTTGAGATAACATTTGTAAAAATACGTAAAATTATTGCGTGAACTACTATGTATACTACGAAATCACGTACATTTACGTGCAAATTACATCGTCGGTAGAATATGTTCTAAAGAGGTCTCACCTCTGGACGCCTTTCTACTTCAGTCGATGGAATGCTAGCGGTGACGAGAATAAGTACGTACGCTTACTAGATGTGTCATAAGCTACTAGTCACGTATCTGGTACTCTGTGATAATAGTTGGCATAGTCATCAGTAAAGTGAAATTCTGCAGTACATGCTGTTTTGATGATGCAGGGTAGCCCAAAACAGAAGAGTCTGGTAGATTATTGTCGTTTTTCAGCACTGACGACCCTGCAACTGGTAAGAATGACGACTTACTAGCTGTAGTCACAAAGTTTTAGTTATCGGTTCGAATAAATCAAGCTGCCAGTATGAAATTTGGTGATGGTGTTCCTCCTTCACTACACATTCACACTTCAAAACGACACAAGTTTCCCAATCATGAATCATTTGTCGGAGACCTATGTTGTAGCAGTCAGCTGTTTGGCGAACGTTCCGCTTCGAAAATCACATTGTCGTCGATCTGGAAATGCCCACCGATAATGACTTTTGCAAATGAGGAAAGAGGAAGAAGTCATTAGGCACCATGTCAAGAGAATACAGATGAGTGAATCAAAATTTGATAGCCCAAAGAAGTGGCATGTCTGAGTGAGTCCTGTGCACTATGATCTGGGACGTTGTCATGGAATAAAATCATCCCAGCAGCGTATTTACAGGTCTTTGGCTCAAAGTTCAGGTTACCATCACTAAAGTGCGCGTCATTTATGACGGCGGCCGAGTTTAGGTACGTTCTGCGCATCTGATGTCACAAAACACAGTCAGCCAATGAACAGAGAACGACGCTGCCAGAGCTCGACTGCAGAGCAAAGCACGGACGAGTGTCTTCAGTTTTAGAAACGTTCAGTCATAAATAAAGTAATTGAACAAAAGCAGTGTCTTGATAGCAGACTTTTTTATAGAAAGTTTGGAAAAAGCATTCTTTATACCAATTGCTTCATATTCTATTAATTAATTAAACCAAACAAGCAATAAGCCTCCTAATTCAGGCGATAGCTAGGAAAGGTGTTTGTATCATTCTCACTAGCCGCTTTTTCGCAATAAAGAACAGCGGTAATTGTTATTTCCCATTGTACTTCGACGAAACGTGAGTAATTCATAGTCATACCAACAGTGTTTGTCGGTATTTTGCGTGATATTTTAAAGTCCTCCGGGAGCTGCATTGAACGACGAGCCATGTTAGTGTAATGGTTGAAGTGTATGGCTGCTAAGTGAAAGGTTCAGAGTTCAAGCCTTGTTCGGTGCTTAATATTTTCTTTATTTAAAAACAATATCGAAGTGTCTTACTTCATGAATTTTATTAGTTTGAATGTAATTTTTTGAAATTTCTAGTGGCAAGTAAAATCAACCATACGGAAAAGTTTACGATGTGGACTTTTACCTCTGCAAACTCTTCAAAATTTCGTGCAATGGTTTACTACATCTAATGCTGCACAATAACTGCGTTGAACATCGAAACAAAATTAAGTCATTTATGGGGGGAAGGTATCAGTCAAGAAGATGTGTAAAAATCAAATTTTTGGGCGAAATAGTTTTTGTGAAATCGAATGATAAAGTGTGTCAAAGCAGTCGGAACACCATGCGACTGCAAAGGCGAGCAGTGCAGTGATGACAAGGGGAGCACGTCTCTGTAGCAGCAAAAGGGTTAATGCGGCCATGGTGGCTATACTTCATAAACTGCGCGCCCCCCCCTAAACGTTAAGTTTGCAAACTATATTATACTATGGCGCTGCTTCTCTTGGCGCATACAACTGGCAACGCAGCAATCTCCCGCACCTGGGCGGGCATGCGTGAACCGCCAAGATAAAAGAATTGAACTATAGTCGAGACCGAAGTCGCCAGAACTCCAAGATGGTGGTGGGAAATAAAAAAATGAAAAATGGTGGCGGCTGAAAATTTGGGATATGCAGGATGGCGCTGGTAGAAAATTTTTAAAAAATCGGGATGGCATTGGGTGAAATTAAAAGTGCAAGATGTTGGTAATGGGAAATTTAAAAATCCAAGATGGCGTAATTTGTCCTGATGTGCTTTGTACTTTCATCATATTTATTTAACACATTAATTATACAACTGGTTATTTTTATCATTTCACAAAACTTGCTGGAATTAGACAAATTTGGACTGCAATAACACATATGGCACCCTTTATTTTGCTGCGAGTTTAGCTGGTGAGCCTAAAGCAGATGAAGTATGTTCTCGCAATTTTGATGTATACAGACATGGTTTTAGGCCATGGCTGTTATATGAAATAAATTGTTGATGGTGTACAGCCACAAACTGGTTTCAAGTTACTTTATTCAAAAAGCACCGTTACCGGTTTCGAATTTTTTACAATTCATCATCAGTTTTTTCATGCTTTCATCAATACATATTATACACTGGCTTCCTGTGAGTTGCCTTAGGATAAACAATAACTTACAGGGTACAAAAGTGTGACCAAAGTAGTTGCGCTACATATTTGTGTTGTAATGCAACTTACGTGAAATGCCCTTCTGTCACATTTGTATTTGCAGTTTTCTTGCAATGAAATACATTCTCAAGGATGTTTGTATTTTCACCGTCAAAAACATTGCACTGCATTGAAAACCACTTTCATTCGGTCGAAAACGAATTTTCAAAGTGCACCACACGAAAACAGACACAGTTTGCAAAGTACTTTCTGTGCTCCAATATACATAATACGCGTATTTGTACGCCTATCTGCAGCTCAAGCAACCAATCTTATAATATTGTATGTACCTACAATAGTAAGTATTGGTAATGGCACTAAATACTAATAAATTCTAATGTATTATCATCAACGATGTTCAAGTTCACAAAATTCTTGACCACACTTGTATCTCTATTGTTGTTTAACATACGTTTGCAGCGTTATAATTTACAAAATCTCGTGCTTTTATCGTTTCTTTCTGAATCGGTGCTCTAGATTAAAAATATAAAACACTATTTCACTCTAACAGTCTAACATAAAGCAATTTACATTTCTTTCCCCCTCAAAACAAGAAGCCGTATCGTTGTATGATTGCATTGAAGCATGTTTGACACTCATGTACCGTGCATACTGTGCATTTGTTTTCGTATGCTAGAAATCAAAACACGCGGTGCACACTGAAAATTCATTTTGTGACTGAACGAAAGTGGTTTACAAAGCAGAGCAACATTTTTGAGTGAAAATGCAAACATCCTTGAGTACGTATTTCATTGCAAGAAAACTGCTTACACAAATGCGCCAGATGGACATTTCACGCAAGTTGCATTACAATACAAATACGTAGCGCAACCATTTTGGTTACACGTTTGTAATTTGTAAATTATTATTTATCCTAGGGCAACTCACAGGAAACCAATGTATGATGTGTATTGTTGAAAGCATGAAAAAACCGTCTGATGATGAACTGTAAAAAATTCGAAACCGGTAACGGTACTTTTTGAATAAAGTAACCTGAAACCAATTTGTGGCTGGTTACTGTGCACCATCAACAGTTTATTTTGTATTATACAGGAAAGAGTATCTCTCGGCTCTATGACAATAAACGTTATCTATTTCAAATGGGGTCACACACATGCCTAAGAGTGAGTCGCAATTGGTTTGTCTCTTCTGGGATGCATTACGTGGTAAGTAGGACACAGATTTTAAGGAAAAGTAATTTTTTCCTGAAATTTAGGTTGAATTTTAAAATTTATTCCCAAACTCAGGTTTCTAGTACAGAAAAATGTATTTTTATTGTGCTTGTAAGTCAAACTTGCAATTGTTTTAGTAACAGGTCATATTTCAGCCGACTTTTGTCATACTAGACCTTATTTCGTCCCGTTATTGCCAGAAGCGTATATTTGTCATATGTTTAAGGATACAATAATGAAAACATGAAAATGTTGCCCACATGACAATGTTTCATGTGATATTGTTACAAATAAAGACAATAATTATTGGAAATCTTTATTTAAGAGGACTACAGTAGACAAAAGGTGGGAATTTAAGGAGATGGGATCTGGATAAACTGACTAAACCAGAGGTTGTACAGAGTTTCAGGGAGAGCATAAGGGAACGATTGACAGGAATGGGGGAAAGAAATACAGTAGAAGAATGGGTAGCTCTGAGGGATGAAGTAGTGAAGGCAGCAGAGGATCAAGTAGGTAAAAAGACGAGGGCTAGTAGAAATCCTTGGGTAACAGAAGAAATATTGAATTTAATTGATGAAAGGAGAAAATATAAAAATGCAGTAAATGAAGCAGGCAAAAAGGAATACAAACGTCTCGAAAATGAGATCGACAGGAAGCGTAAAATGGCTAAGCAGGGATGGCTAGAGGACAAATGTAAGGATGTAGAGGGTTATCTCACTAGGGGTAAGATAGATACTGCCTACAGGAAAATTAAAGAGACCTTTGGAGAAAAGAGAACCACTTGTATGAATATCAAGAGCTCAGATGGAAACTCAGTTCTAACCAAACAAGGGAAAGCAGAAAGGTGGAAGGAGTATATAGAGGGTCTATACAAGGGGGATGTACTTCAGGACAATATTATGGAAATGGAAGAGGATGTAGATGAAGATGAAATGGGAGACATAATACTGCGTGAAGAATTTGACAGAGCACTAAAAGACCTGAGTCGAAACAAGGCCCCAGGAGTAGACAACATTCCATTAGAACTACTGACGGCCTTGGGAGAGCCAGTCCTGACAAAACTACCATCTCGTAGCAAGATGTATGAGACAGGTGAAATACCCTCAGACTTCAAGAAGAATATAATAATTCCAATCCCAAAGAAAGCAGGTGTTGACAGATGTGAAAATTACCGAACTATCAGTTTAATAAGTCACAGCTGCAAAATACTAACGCGAATTCTTTACAGACGAATCGAAAAACTGGTTGAAGCCGACCTCGGCGAAGATCAGTTTGGATTCCGCAGAAATGTTGGAACACGTGAGGCAATACTGACCCTACGACTTATCTTAGAAAATAGATTAAGGAAAGGCAAACCTACATTTCTGGCATTTGTAGACTTAGAGAAAGCTTTTGACAATGTTGACTGGAATGCTTTCTTTCAAATTCTAAAGGTGGCAGGGGTAAAATACAGGGAGCGAAAAGCTATTTACAATTTGTACAGAAACCAGATGGCAGTTATAAGAGACGAGGGGCATGAAAGGGAAGCAGCGGCTGGGAAGGGAGTGAGAGAGGGTTGTAGCCTGTCCCCGATGTTATTCAATCTGTATATTGAGCAAGCAGTAGAGGAAACAACAGAAAATTCGAAGTAGGTATTAAAGCCCATGGAGAAGAAATAAAAACGTTGAGGTTCGCCGATGACATTGTAATTCTATCAGAGACAGCAAAGGACTTGGAAGAGCTGTTGAACGGAATGGACAATGTCTTGAACCAGTCTCAGGACTGAAGACAACAAACAGTAGACAAGCAGCGTACCACACAAGTCGATTCGCTGATGCGAAACATTGTTGCGCAGAGTCGAAGAGACAATCTCGAAGCCAACAAAGGCAGCCTATGACGTAATAAGCATCCTATTCGGTTTGAACACAACCTCAGCCTGGTTCGACGTGCCGCAAGGCAAGTGTTCCAGCAGCATGAAGTTGCGAGAGTTTGTTTGTGATTTTGGAGAGAACTTCTACAACATTGATGGGAAATATTATTCTGCAAATTATGTCAAGTTACAGCTAGTGTAGAAAAGCGTTTTAATGTGCGACAACACTGTGATAACGGGAAGCACTGCAGCTGTGCGAAGAGAAGTGCTGAATGACAGTAGACAAACGCTGTAATTTGAGCAGTCAACATTCTTCCACGAATTATACGAGGTGATATAGTCTTGCAAAATAGCGTTGGAGAAGTTGAAGAATCCACGCTTCAGACATTTCATGGAGAAGTACACAATACACTCCGCTCCAGATGCATTGCATGAGAACTGTTTTCCGTGTGCTACGAAGAGGTGCTCAACAAAATATGAATTAGTGTATTGACGAAAATCTCAGGTTATCCATACAAAACAGCCAGTACGTGTGGGATTTTCGTTGCAAATATTGTTGTTGATGTTCTAATAGTTGACAGGCCTGGATAAATGTTTCTCCTAAAGTGTGAAGCTCTGGGGAGAGTAAACAACTATACAACTGTCATTTTGTGACAACTCTATATAGCTGCTGTGGCCGGATGGTGTGAACGAAGGCTATTTTTTTGTGCTAGTAGCAGATGGTGCTTCATACATGACTAAAGCAGACAGATTTTCAACCCCAGTATGGTGTAGGGCATTTGCCTTGCACATGCGTTACACAGAGTTGCAGAAGAAGTGCGATCAAATTACCCTGATGTGGGTACATTAAATTTCCTGTGGTAAGAAAATCTATGCGAAAGCTCCCCTGCAGACGCAGAAATTCAAAGAACAAGCACCTTCACTGCCCCTCTCCCCTCTGCGTGCTCTTATACGATGCGGTTCTTGGCTTACGGCTGCGTTTGTATTTCTGCGCTAACTACACCAAAATAAAGACAATATTTTGCTAGGTAGATAGCGATGAATCAAGTGCCATCAGAAATGTGAAAGGGGTCTTTACCTTGTCTGTATACGTGGCGTACATCGACGCCAACTTTCAGTCGTGTCGAAAGCCATCACACAACTGGAATGCATTCGTACTCAACTGTATGATGCTCTGGATATTGTGCAACACGTTCAGAGTGAGTTGGGTCGAGCTCGTGGTCATGTGGCTCACAAAGTGAACAACACATTGCAAGGTGTTCTCCAGCAGAATTCTGGATATTGTGCAATGTACAAAGTTAGTGACAGTCCTAGGAATCCCACAGCATTTAAAGACAATGAACAAAAGCTGGCGTGCAGTGACCTCGCCGCCTGCACACGCGCTACTGTGACGTCCTGTGGTGTTGAGAGGAACTTTTACGTGTACAAATCTATCTTCAGCGACAGCTGTCGATCTTTGTAAATGCATCTTGTGATTTGGTGCAACAGAGACTGAAGATTATCAACCAATTGTTAACTAACTCGGAATACTGTAAACAACTGGTTTGCAGTAGGAAAATCATGGTTTTATTGTTTGTATAGGTGTTATTGTTTTACTGTACCTCGTGTTTTTTTCCAGATCATATAGACATTTCAAAAATAAGTGCTAGTTAATTTCAAACACAGCAAAAAATAAGTACTATACTCATTAGTTGTTCAGATGTTAATTGTGTATTACATGGTATTCCACAAAATGAACACGACACGTTTAAATACACATACATACATACATTAATCCTTGTTCCATAGATAATGAATACGACATTTTGTAATGATGTGGAACGTGTCACTTTAACATAAGTTTTCTTTACACCAAATAATTAATTAACTAATTTAATTTTTTTTTATTTTTTATTTTTTTTAGCGTTACTACTTCATATCTAAGAATTCATCTATTGAGTAGAAGGAGTTGTCATTCAGAAATTCTTTTAATTTGCTTTTAAATGTTGGTTGCCTATCTGTCAGACTTTTAATACTATTTAGCAAATGACCAAAGATTTTTGTGCCAGCATAATTCACCTCTTTCTGTGCCAAAGTGAGATTTAATCCAGAATAGTGAATATCATCCTTTCTTCTAGTGTTCTAGGTATGCACTTTGCTGTTATTTTTGAATTTGGATGGATTATTAATGACAAATTTCTTAAGTGAATATATGTATTGCGAAGGTACTGTGAATATCCCGAGTTCCTTAAATGAATGTCTGCAAGGTGATCTTGGGTGGGCTCCAGCTACTATTCTGATTACACGCTTTTGTGCAATGAATACTTTCTCTCTTAATGACGAATTGCCCCAAAATATGATGCCATATGAAATCAGTGAATGAAAATAGGCATAGTAGGCTAATTTACTGATATGTTTATCACCAAAATTTGCAATAACCCTAATTGCATAAGTAGCTGAACCTAACCGTTTCAGCAGATCATCGCTGTGTTTCTTCCAATTCAATTCTTCATCAATGCACACATCCAGAAATTTTGAGTATTCTATCTTAGCAACAGACTTCCGTTCATAGTCTATTTTATCAATGGTGTTATGCCATTTACTGTACAGAATTGTACGAGGGCAGTTCAATAAGTAATGCAACACATTTTTTTTCTGAAACAGGGGTTGTTTTATTCAGCATTGAAATACACCAGGTTATTCCCCAATCTTTTAGCTACACAACACTATTTTTCAGCGTAATCTCCATTCAATGCTACGGCCTTACGCCACCTTGAAATGAGGGCCTGTATGCCTGCACGGTACCATTCCACTGGTCGATGTCGGAGCCAACATCGTACTGCATCAATAACTTCTTCATCATCCGTGTAGTGCGTCCCACGGATTGCGTCCTTCATTGGGCCAAACATATGGAAATCCGACGGTGCGAGATCGGGGTTGTGAGCTCCTCTCGGGTGCGAAGACTTGTGTGAGGTCTTACGTTGTCATGAAGAAGGAGAAGTTCGTTCTGATTTTTGTGCCTACGAACACGCTGAAGTCGTTTCTTCAATTTCTGAAGAGTAGCACAATACACTTCAGAGTTGATTGTTTGACCATGGGGAAGGAAATCGAACAGAATAACCCCTTCAGCGTCCCAGAAGACTGTAACCATGACTTTACCGGCTGAGGGTATGGCTTTAAACTTTTTCTTGGTAGGGGAGTGGGTGTGGCGCCACTCCATTGATTGCCGTTTTGTTTCAGGTTCGAAGTGATGAACCCATGTTTCATCGCCTGTAACAATCTTTGACAAGAAATTGTCACCCTCAGCCACATGACGAGCAAGCAATTCCGCACAGATGGTTCTCCTTTGCTCTTTATGGTGTTCGGTTAGACAACGAGGGACCCAGCGGGAACAAACCTTTGAATATCCCAACTGGTGAACAATTGTGACAGCACTACCAACAGAGATGTCAAGTTGAGCACTGAGTTGTTTGATGGTGATCCGTCGATCATCTCGAACGAGTGTGCTCGCACGCTCCGCCATTGTAGGAGTCACAGCTGTGCACGGCCGGCCCGCACGCGGGAGATCAGACAGTCTTGCTTGACCTTGCGGCGATGATGACACACGCTTTGCCCAACGACTCACCATGCTTTTGTCCACTGCCAGATCACCGTAGACATTCTGCAAGCGCCTATGAATATCTGAGATGCCCTGGTTTTCCGCCAAAAGAAACTCGATCACCGCCTGTTGTTTGCAATGCACATCCGTTACAGACGCCATTTTAACAGCTCCGTACAGCGCTGCCACCTGTCGGAAGTCAATGAAACTATACGAGACGAAGCGGGAATGTTTGAAAATATTCCACAAGAAATTTCCGGTTTTTTCAACCAAAATTGGCCGAGAAAAAAATGTGTTGCATTACTTATTGAACTGCCCTCGTATAAACTGTGTTTTCTCAGAATTTAGTGTGAGTCCATTTGCAGAGAACCACTTAATAATTTTTTGAAAGACATTATTTGCAATTTCCTCAGCTGATTCTTGCTTCTTGGGTGTGATTACTATACTTGTATCATCAGCAAAAAGAACTAACTTTGCATCTTTATGAATATAGAATGGCAAGTCGTTAATATATATTAAGAACAATAAGGGACCGAAGACTGGGCCCTGTGGGGCACCATTCTTGATACCTCCCCAGTTAGAGGACTCTGCTGGTTTTTGTAGATTATCTGTACTGTTAATTTCAACCTTCTGCATTCATCCAGTTAAGTATGAATTGAACCATTTGTGCACTGTCCCACTCATACCACAATACTTAAGCTTATCTAGAAGTCATATTTTATTTTTAAAATTATATTTATACAAGTCTTAGGCCATAAATGCTTGCATATTTCGCTGTTGTTTTCGGTCATTAAAATCCAGGCTCGAGCGATAAGGTTTCGTTACACCAGAAGACGCAGTGTGCTGGTATTATAGTGTGATGAGCCATGGACTTCAGGCTGTGGCTGGTAGTGATTCATTGAACTCTGAAGGCACAAAAATGTGTTGCGAACATCTTGCGTCCTCATATGTTACCTCTGATGCGACGGTACGGTGGTGCCATATATCAACTGGAATCTGATCGTCCACACGTGACATATACACTGAAGAGACAAAGAAACTGGTACACCTGCCCAATATCGTGAAGGACCCCCATGAGCACTCAGAAGTGCCACAACACGACGTGGCATGGACTCGACTAATGTCTAAAGTAGTGCTGGAGGGAGCTGACACCATGAATTCTGCAGAGTTGCCCATAAATCCGTAAGAGTATGAGGGGATGGAGATCTCTTCTGAACATCACGTTCAAGGCATGCCAGATATGCTCAATAACGTTCATGTCTGGGGAGTTTGGTGGCTAGAGAAAGTGTTTAAACTCAGAAGTGTGTTCCTGGAGCAACTCTGTAGCAATTCTGGACGTGTGGGACGTCGCATTGTCCTGCTGGAACTGCCCAAGTCAGTCGGACAGGATGCTTATGTACGTGTCTCTTGTCAGAGTCGATGTAGCCGCATCAGGGGTTGCATATCACTCCAACTGCACACGCCTCACACCATTACAGAGCCTCCGCCAGCTTTAACAGTCCTCAGCTGACATCCACGGTCCAGGGGTTCATGAGGTTGCTCCATACCCGTACATGTCGATTCGCTCGATACTATTTGTAACGAAACTTGTCCGACCAGGCAAAATGTTTCCAGTCATAAATAGACCAATGTCGGAGTTGACGGGCCCAGGCAAGGCGTAAAGTTTATGTCGTGCAGTCATCAAGGATACACGAGTGGGCCTTTGGATCCGAAAGCCCATATTGATGATGTTTCGTTGAACTGTTCGCACGCTGACACTTGTTGATCGCACAGCATTGAAATCTGCAGCTATTTGCGGAAGGGTTGCACTTCTGTCACGTTGGACGGTTCTCTTCAGTCGTCGTTGGTCCTGTTCTTGCAGAATCTTTTTCCGGCCGCAGCCGTGTCGGAGATTTGATGTTTTACCGGATTCCTGATATTCACGGTACACTCTGAAATGGTTTTACGGGAAAATCCCCACTTCATCGGTACCTCGGAGATGCTGTGTCCCATCGCTCGTGCGCCGAGTATAACACCACGTTCAAAGTCACTTAAATCTTGATAACCTGCCATTGTCGCAGCAGTAACCGATCTAACAACCGCTCCAGCACTTGTTTTCTTACATAGGCGTTGCCGACTTCAGCGCCATATTCTGCATGTTTACATATCTCTGTATTTGAATTCGCATGCTTGTACCAGTTTCTTTGGCGCTTCAGTGTATTTCTATGAACTATCTGCTTAATGTTAAGGCGCGCCCGTGGCCGTCATAGTCACCAGACCTGTGCCCGACAGAAGATGAGCGGGATCAGCTCGTGTGGCAACTCTGTCCCAGCGCCACTGTCAAGTGGGTTCATAGTGTCTAGTTCTTTGTAAATTTGATCTGATTTTGTAATTACTAAATGAAATTATGTACCCTCTCAACTCGTGGACTTTTAATTTCGTTTTCTCCTCCTTTTCTGAGTGCTTCACCTTTTTTGTCTGGTAGTGCAGATGGAGATGACGACAGAGACAGACCCTAAGTGACTGTGGACAGGCGCGATTCATCGAATTATTACTGAAGTGCGACATATGCGGGGTGGACAGAAACCAGTCAAACTTAAACAACTGCCCAAATGAAGGACTGGTATGACTAGAGTAGTTTAGCTCGGTAGTATAGAATTTGCTGATCATTCTTCTCATCTTACATCTTAAATGGAATGCTTTTGGATAGCGAATGAGTAAAAAGAAAGTGAGCGGGTGACTGTCAGCGAGCAGTACCTGCCTGTGTCGTGCGGTAGCGTTCTCGCTTCCCACGCCCGGGTTCCCGGGTTCGATTCCCGGCGGGGTCAGGGATTTTCTCTGCCTCGTGATGGCTGGGTGTTGTGTGCTGTCCTTAGGTTAGTTAGGTTTAAGTAGTTCTAAGTTCTAGGGGACTTATGACCACAGCAGTTGAGTCCCATAGTGCTCAGAGCCATTTGAACCATTTTTTAGTACCTGCCTGTCGATGCGCGGTTTGAGGGGCGAGTTGCGCTCCAGGCCGATAGCGACGGGCATGTGGACGGCGCAGTCCTGCATCACGTGCAGCCGGTGCCCGTCCAGCTGCGAGCCGTTCATCCCGCTCTGCCAACACAACGCGGTCAGCGCCAAGCTGTACAAGCTGAAAAAACTACACGGAAACGTATGCTGAACAAGTACCCAAAGAGCAGCAATTCTGTGTTCCTGTGAAAGGAATGTGTGTGCGTGGTCGTGAATGTAGGAGTGCAAGTGATTTGATGTGAGGGTCACTTTATAGGGCGACACAGAAAAACGGAAACTTCTGAAAATACACTACTGGCCATTAAAATTGCTACACCAAGAAGAAATGCAGATGATAAACGGGTATTCATTGGACAAATATATTATACTAAAACTGACACGTGATTACATTTTCACGCAATTTGGGTGCATAGATCCTGAGAAATCAGTACCCAGAACAACCACCTCTGGCCGCAATAACGGCCTTCATACGCCTGGGCATTGAGTCAAACAGAGCTTGGATGGCGTGTACAGGTACAGCTGCCCACGCAGCTTCAACATGATACCACAGTTCATCAAGAGTAGTGACTGGCGTATTGTGACGAGCCAGTTGCTCGGCCACCATTGACCAGACATTTTCAATTGGTGAGAGATCTGGAGAATGTGCTGGCCAGGGCAGCTGTCGAACATTTTCTGTATCCAGAAAGGCCCGTACAGGACCTGCAACATGCGGTCGTGCGTTATCCTGCTGAAATGTAGGGTTTCACTGGGATCGAATGAAGGGTCGGAACACATCTGAAATGTAACGTCCACTGTTCAAAGTGCCGTCAATGAGAACAAGAGGTGACCGAGACGTGAAACCAATGGCACCCCATACCATCACGCCGGGTGATACGCCAGTATGGCAATGACGAATACACGCTTCCAATGTGCGTTCACCGCGATGTCGCCAAACACGGATGCGAGCATCATGATGCTGTAAACAGAACCTGGACTCATCCGAAAAAATGACGTTTTGCCATTCGTGCACCCAGGTTCGTCGTTGAGTACACCATCGTAGGCGCTCCTGTCTGTGATGCAGCGTCAAGGGTAACCGCAGCCATGGTCTCCGAGCTGATACTCCATGCTTCTGCAAACGTCGTCAAACTGTTCGTGCCGTGCGACTGCTACGGTCGCAGGTTCGAATCCTGCCTCGGGCATGGACGTGTGTGATGTCCTTAGGTTAGATAGGTTTAAGTAGTTCTAAGTTCTAGGGGACTGATGACCACAGCAGTTGAGTCCCATAGTGCTCAGAGCCATTTGAACCATTTTTTGAAACTGTTCGTGCAGATGGTTGTTGTTTGCGATCGTCCCCATCTGTTGACTCAAGGATCGAGACGTGGCTGCACGATCCGTTACAGCCATGCAGATAAGATGCCTGTCATCTCGACTGCTAGTGATACGTATTACCCTCCTGAACCCACCGATTTCATATTCTGCTAACAGTCATTGGATCTCGATCAACGCGAGCAGCATTGTCGCGATACGATAAACCGCAATCGCGATAGGCTACAATCCGACCTTTATCAAAGGTTTCTGCTTCTTACACGAGGCATCACAACAAAGTTTCACCAGGCAACGTCGGTCAACTGCTGTTTGTGTATGAGAAATCGGTTGGAAACTTTCCGCATGTCAGCACGTTGTGGGTGTCGCCATCGGCGCCAATCTTGTGTAAATGCTCTGGAAGGCTAATCACTTGCATATCACAGCATCTTCTTCCTGTCGGTTAAATTTCGCGTCTGTAGCACGTCATCTTCGTGGTGTAGCAATTTTAATGGCCAGTAGTGTACATTGGACAGGTGCTGTTCGTGGTGAAATACAACAGCGCAACCTGCAGGATCGGCTTGCATCTGCATCTAATTCAGGCATACATTTCCCGCCGCGTTTCCATACTTTCGTCCAATCCTCGTGGCTTCAGGCGTTTGCCGAAGGCAGTTCAAAGGTAAGTCGAAAATTTCTCGGCGTTACAGAGGATGGGCACTCAGTGAAATGTACGTGTCTTCTGACGTATCTTATTACATGGGTCTTCTAATTATACAGAATGGGAAGCAATAGAAATTCGAGTGTGTTCCAATAGATTGTTGGATGTAGTGGATGTAAGAACTTGGGGAAAGGATGCAGCATGCTAGTGGGAAAAGGTGTATTGAGAAGTCAATAGTCTTCAAACTACCACATTAGATCACAGTGAATTGTTAAAGTGTACTGAACTATATTTCTCGACTGCAAAAAATTCATTAAATCGCAGTGTATAATATTGTTTGACAAATGATAATGTCAGACTAAGATGTATACGCTTATTAGTACGTAAAACTAAATGAGAGGTACAAGATGAAAAAGATTATTGGCTTACACAATGGGCCGTTCATTTCCTATGCATAAAGGGGCAGACAGTGTTATGTTTTGTAGCAGCATTCACTGCTTACACTCCATCCACATGAACGTCACCGCCAAGATCCTAACAGTGTGCTTGAGCATTTCTCATCTAGGAACCATACATCTTACGATACTAATTAACACAGGCCTTCGAGACGACAGAATATGCTAAAAGAAGGGGCACTTTTTTGACCAGTTACGAACCGAGTGCAGCTATATATCGCGTAAAAATGTTTGAAATTACCTACGAAATTTCTACCATTCCCGTATTATCTCTCGCTTTAAGCAAGTTATTACCGAAACGTCATGAAATACGGGATGCAAATTGCTGGCAAACAGATTTCTTTACAACAGATACTAATAATGCCTATTAAATCAAACTTTCAAGAAGGCGCCATACATGTTATTTTGCCAATACATAGAAGGCAATTTTCGTTTCCATTTGTTCAGTAAAAAAATAAAAGGCGATTTTCTATTCATGTGCTAGTAATATCGCCACTGATCTCTCTTAAACAACCACCAACCTATTCGTGATACGCTGTAGGTGAAGCTCAGAGTAGTTTCGATAAGGCCACGCGAATCTATCTATTACACTTTTACAACCAGAGCTTAAGCTCTGTCTCCTGTAAATTTGGTTTCGAGGAAACTATAGACACTAGCATTCCTTCCTTTTGTTACACACAACACACTGAGAAATACCAACACGTTGGACGAAAACAGTGTGCTATAGATATACAACTCACGAACTCTTTCGTTGAAAAGATTAAAGCTCTAATTTCTCACAATCAACAACAGATAGCAGTAGCTGTGTGATAAGTACTCCAGCTGTAGTGAAAGCAATAGACAAGAAAGAGATATCTCCTCGAAGCTCCGGAAACACCATATCGTGTCGATATAACCGACCGCGGCGCGCTAAGGACGATTTCTGAGGCGACTCATCTTACAAACTCCAGCCTAATTCGTCTATAATGCGGCTTGTGGTTAACATGAATGCAGCTTTAACAATAGTGTTGTTGTAAGGTACTGCTTTCTGAAGCGCTGTCGCGCGTTCAGTGACTATCTAGGGCTACGTCCAGGGTCTTAATAAAACTTAGTAGCCGGTCGCTCATCTCAGAAGTCACTCTCATTGTCAGTGTCTGAGCCACTGTCACCGTTCCCTGTAATCTATGTCGCCACAGCCCCTGTTGCAGCCGTCATCATCTTTCACCTTGTCGTCGTCCGCCTCCGTAGCTGAGTGGTTCGAGTTCAACATTTGCCTGCAGCTTTGACGACCTTAGACTTCAGCCAGGCGTTTGACCGGGTCTATCATTCTTTGCTTACTGCTGTCCTCCGCCATTTGGGTTATGCAGAAGCTATCGTCGAGGTGGTTACCCGCCTCCTGCGTGGAGCGATATCCCGGATGCTGTATAATGGTAGGCGCACACAACCTATCCTGATCAGGTGCTGAATGCGACAGAGGTGCCTCCTGTCGGCGCCACTGTATGCCTTCGCCGTAGAACCATTTTTATGTGGTCTGCGACAGCGACTGACGTAGATGTCGCCAAGTGGACATCGATTCTGCTGCACCCCCTAAGCGGACGATTTCGTCCTTTGCCTTCGAACTACCGACGATACCCGGGCAGCGCTTGCTTGGGTGGCGACCTATGAAGAGGTGTCGGACAGCTCTCGTAACGTACGTAAATCGCTAGCAATTTCTATCGGTACACGCTTGCCTCAGGGGAAAGTCCATTCGCTCAGCGTGACTGATACCTTACGTTGTCTTGGCATCGACTTTACGGCTGCTGACCTGTTTCGGACTACGGCGCTAAACTGCAGACGCCTGCAGCAGTGGATGAGGATTAGTCTTGCTGAACATCGCCTCCGCTCCCTTGACCTTCTGCGACGTGCGCACTATGTCAATACTCTCATAGCACCGTGGATCCCTCACGTGTCGCAAACTCTTCCGATCCCGCACATCCTGGCTCGCCACATGTTAGCTGCGATGGTTTCCTTTGTTAGCCAGGGGATGAGCTTTGAAGTCCGCTATGAGTCCCTCACCCTTCCCCAGGCTCGGGGGGGTGTGAGTCTTTACCATGTTCCAGATAGAGCTCGGGCCCCTTTCTGTCAGTTCACAGTCGGTGACTTGGCGGCGTTGCCCGACTTGCCTTACCAGCTTATTGCTTGACGCATATGCCACGGCCTCGTTGGTCCCTCCAGTGACGTTGTCGAATACCCCATCGACCTTCTATCACATCGGACTCTCTCTCTCTCTCTCTCTTTTTAACAGCTATATTTCTGCCTCTTTGCCACTTCTGCGCTTGTTGTCGACAAAAGTGTTCTACACTGAGATGCGACTGGACCGCGCTGCCAGTGTGACTGAAGTACCCACACTCTAGGTGGGGCAATATATTGCGGGCGATGAACGCCCCTTTTCTTGACACTACTGGACGCTCCGTGTGGTATGTCACTGTCAACGGAAAACCACCCATCTCGTCTCCATCAAGTTCACCTCACCAAATCTCTGCTTTTTGTCGCGTGCCTGGTACCGGACACAGATGATCATTGCTTCTTCTGTGGCCCAACAGTAGATGTCTGGCACATGGTCCGGTGAATTCTGGCCTTTCTCACACGTGCCGTTCCTGACCGCATTGCACTGCACGTGATCTTGTTCCCGGATGACGTACACTACCTGCAGAGGAAGACTCACTCTGTAAATTGGTTCTGTGGCCTTGCAGTTCAATATCTTTTTGCAATTGGCGAGAAGAGTGTTCTCGATTTCTGGACGTACGCGAAGGAACGACATTGTGCCATTGTCTGTAATCCAAAGTACAGGCAATACTTTTCCAACTTCCTTTGGAGTGCTTTCTACTACCCCCCGGTAATTGGAATGTTCCCGCAATGAGAAGCTGATCTGACCTGATATACTATTTTTGAATTTTTGATATGATCTCTAATGGTATTCCGCTTTATTTTCGAGAAGATGTGCATAGATTTCTCCACAGCTACGAGCGGTTTCATGGACTCCACTCCATGGTAAAAAAAATTCTCCCCTATTTCTTCCCTAGTTTCTTAGATTAGGTACAATTATTGGCATAGGCGTAGTTAAAGGCCAACCCTTGAAGTGGCACAGGTATTACTTCTTTAGGGTCAAAAGTGGCAGTGCCAAATAGTCCTTTTTTGTGTAGGTTCCATTATAATCAGGAAAGTGAGAGGGTAAAGAAAATAGAGTGGTCAGCCCCGCGGAATGCTACGCAAGGTGGCCCAGTTTCGATTCCCGGCTGAATATCACTCAGCATAGTTCTCTGTTTTCTAGATCAAGTAAAGACATTATAATAGAATCCACTGTATTAATTATTCATTCATATTTATTTACTGTGTCTTCATTAGTGCGCAATTCTAGCCAACGCATAGACAATTTGACTCCACGACTGCAGTTAGCACTCATTATTTGCAGCGAGTTAGCTGCTGGGCATGAAAGCAGACAAGTGTGTCTCGACCCTGCGGCATTATCGAGCTACCCTTTCTAAGCCGAGCCGTGCATAAACCAGTTCTCTAAGGCAAGAGCAACATCAGGTAAAGTCGCAATTGGTTTGCTCGTACGGAATGCTGATAAGAGAGCAACTACTCAGCAGAATATCCCATCAGGTAACTTGGAAAGTTCGGAGACGACAATTACTTGTATAGCATGACTCTGTACCCTGTCATAAGACAGCATCTGCGAGGCAATGTCTTGTGGGTAATAACATTCCTGAAATTGAATGGCTTGTCCACAGTCTCGATCTGACCCCAGTGGATCACTTTTGGGGTAAGTTAGAACGTCGACTCCGCTCAAGACCCTAACATGCAATGTCACTATCTTCTCTAGTATCTCTTCTTGAAGAAGAATAGGCTGTCATTGCTCCACAGACATCCAGACACACCACTGAAAGTGTTCCCAGCGGAGTTCAAGCCGTCGTACAGACGAAGAATAGACTCACGCCATATTAATTTCCACTAATAGCTGTCTGGACACTTTTGCTCACGTAGTGTGCCTATATAAGAAAGAAACAATTATCTTAATTTTAGTGAGGTGTCTGAAGCCAGCAAGCGTGACAGTGCTATAGCCTCCTGTTAATGTTTCCCAGGTGAGGGATTTGGATGCATATGGGATTGGTAAGGAAGCGTAATGAGGGGGGATGTGATGTGAATATTGGGAAGTATCAAGAGGTTGGATGTAGTGCTAGGAGGCGAGCAGAAATTCTGTCTGCAGCGAGAGTGTGACTGGAACCTACATCTGGGAATGAAACAGAGAGGTTAGGGTGTAGTTGGTAGGATGAGTCTATTTCATGAGTTATTTCATGGATTGGAAGGGAAAGTCGACTGAATTTCCTCTGGGAAGGACACACAGAGTGGGGACATTGGGGACATGTTAGGAATGTGGAACGTGTTTAGACACGTGCCATGATGCTCGAGGACTGTGGGTACATTGCATTGCTAGGAATCGATTTTGCGAGATACGTAGGACTGACATAGGTATTCTAGTTTTTGAAAAGATGTAGGATTTCTTATGAGCCAGTGGTGAGAAATTTCTGGGACTTTTTTTATTTCGGTCAATCTCTGTTTTCTAAAATGTGTGTGACAGGTGTCACACTCCACGACCCAATATTTGCTGGTAATGTCACATAAGCAAGGCATGAATGACTAACTCACCGGACAAAATGTTACCTACCCTCTTATATGAACATACTGGTGGCTTTGGAGCGCTGTAGATTGTGCAGAACCGGTACCTGGTGGTCATGTGATTCTCTAACCCCCACAGAGGAAGTAAGTCATGGAGCGGCGTGTGTGTCTCAGACAGTTGCATGGAATCAGCACAGTGAGCTGGATCGGCACGAAGACATGACAAAATGACAGAAACAAGCTGTCATGTTTGCACATATCCATGGCCACATCGTGGATGCTGTTGCGAGGTTTTCTGGTTATCAACGCAGACTGTCCAACGCGTCTACAAAAAATGGTGCACCAATCGCAGCTATGCAACATGGCGTAAGAACTGTGGTCGTAAAATCAATCTAACTGACAGGATTGTCGCATTTTCTCAATGACAATGTCAATGAATGCTCGTTCATCTCCTCTAGTATCCGAACTATCACTGCGAGGGGAACTGCAATGCAACGGACATTGTTTACCTTGTGAAAGACCATTGCTCATAGTGGCATATATACTCGCACATCTTCAGTGCTCCAACCACCATAGAAACTGGACAGTAGCCGACCGAAGGTGTGTGGTAGGGTCCTGTACAACAGGATTTTGCCTCTTTTAAAATGATGCAAAGTGTCGAGAGCACAGACGGTCCTATCTAGTGGTTAACTTGCAGCACGCAGGGGTTGTAATACAGCCTGCAAGTGGTGCTTTGGGAGGTTTTGGGTGTTTGGGCTCACTCA
Source organism: Schistocerca nitens (assembly GCF_023898315.1). Taxonomy (NCBI): domain Eukaryota; kingdom Metazoa; phylum Arthropoda; class Insecta; order Orthoptera; family Acrididae; genus Schistocerca; species Schistocerca nitens. Next base: position 1,062,461,665 of record NC_064614.1, on the reverse strand, counting down.
TTCAGTTTACCATGAACATGAACCAGGATATTCATTTGAACATTCTAGGTGATGATCTTTTTGACTAACTCTCAGGCATCATATAGTGTCTCGACTGGACAGTAAATTACACTACTGGCCATTAAAATTGCTACACCACAAAGATGACGTGATACAGACGCGAAATTTAACCGACAGGAAGAAGATGCTGTGATATGCAAATGACTAGCTTTTTAGATCATTCACATAAGGCTGGCGCCAGTGGCGACACCTACAACGTGCTGACGTGAGGAAAGGTTCCAACCGATTTCTCATACACAAACAGCAGTTGACCAGCGTTGTATGGTGCAACGTTGTTGTGATGCCTCGTGTAAGGAGGAGAAATGCGTACCATCACGTTTCCGACTCTGATAAAGGTCGGATTGTAGACCATCGCGATTGCGGTTTATTGTATCACAACATTGCTGCTCGCGTTGGTCTAGATCCAATGACTGTTAGCAAAAAAAATGGTTCAAATGGCTCTGAGCACTATGGGACTCAACTGCTGTGGTCATAAGTCCCCTAGAACTTAGAACTAGTTAAACCTAACTAACCTAAGGACAGCACACAACACCCAGCCATCACGAGGCAGAGAAAATCCCTGACCCCGCCGGGAATCGAACCCGGGAGACTGTTAGCAGAATATGGAATCGGTGGGTTCAGGAGGGTAATACGGAACGCCGTGCTGGATCCCAACGGCCTCGTATCGCTAGTAGTCGAGATAATAGGCATCCGCATGGCTGTAACGGATCGTGCAGCCACGTCTCGATCCCTGAGTAACAGATGGGGCCGTTTGCAAGACAAGAACCATCTGGACGCACAGTTCGACGACGTTTGCAGCAGCATGGACTATCAGCTCAGAGACCATGCCTGCGGTTACCCTTGACGCTGCATCAAAGACAGGAGCGCCTGCGATGGTGTAGTCAACGACAAACCTGGGAGAACGAATGGCAAAACGTCATTTTTTCGGATGAATCCAGGTTCTGTTTACAGCAGCATCATGATGGTCGCATCCGTGTTTGGCGAAATCGCGGTGAACGCACATTGGAAACGTGTATTCGTCATCGACATACTGGCGTATCACCCGGGGTGATGCTATGGCGTGCCATTGGTTACACGTCTCGGTCACCTCTTGTTCGCATTGATTGCACTTTGAACAGTGGACGTTAAATTTCAGATGTGTTACGACCCGTGGCTCTACCCTTCATTCGATCTCTGCGAAAGCCTACATTTTTGCAGGGTAATGCAGTACCGCATATTGCAGGTCCTGTACGGGCCTTTCTGGATACAGAAAATGTTCGACTGCTGCCCTGGCCAGCACATTCTCCAGATCTCTCACCAACTGAAAACGTCTGGTCAATGGTGGCCGAGCACCTGGCTCGTCACAATACGCCAGTCACTTCTCTTGATGAAGTGTGGTATCGTGTCGAAGCTGCATGGGCAGCTGTGGCTGTACACTCCATCCGAGCTCTGTTTGACTCAATGCCCAGGCGTACGAAGGCCGTTATTACGGCCAGAGGTGGTTGTACTGGGTACTGATATCTTAGGATCTAGGCACCCAAATTGCGTGAAAATGTAATCACATGTCAGTTTTAGTATAATATATTTGTCCAATGAATACCTGTTTGTCGTCTGCATTTTTTCTTGGTGTAGCAATTTTAATGGCCTGAGCTCAACCTCACAGAAAGTGTCTGGAAATATCTGTAACATATTCATGATGAGTATGCTGTGAACGCTCCTGACTTCCAAGATGACAACATCCGTGTTCAGAGACCAGCTCACATACATTCCTGGTTTTACGAACACTCGGTCTCCCCATCACACTGCGGCTCGCGACTAAAAACCTGATCTTAATCTCACTGAGAGTGTCTGAGTCTGTTTGTAACAGCGGATGAAATTTAGCAATAAAATCCCCGTAATTTGGAAGCTTTACGGGACGTAATCTCAAATGAGAACTCTGGCTGGATATGGCACACCTGAAGAAGCTCGCGGACTCCCTTCCTCGGAGAACTGAAGCCATTATCAACACTTAAGTGACGGTGTGCTACACGGTATCAGCGTGGTGCGTCGAGAGGGTGAGTAATGCCTTGCGCGGCGTGCTTACTAGGGAGGGGGCGAGACCTGGTAGCGCACGCTGGCGTGCCGCAGCGCGTGCACGTTGTCGTAGAGCGCGAACTGCCCGCTGGCCACCCGGCGGACGGCGTGCTCCGCGTCGCGCACCAGCTGGAAGCGCGTGCCCACGCGCTGGCTCGCGACGTCCAGGGCCGTCTCGAAGAACTCGCGCTGCTGCTCGCTCCAGCCGCCGACGGCGATCGCGCTGGCCGCCAGCTGCTCCATCGTGTCGATGGTCACCCTGCGGACAAACGTCGAAAGCGCTGCCGACTCGCGCCGCGTCATCAAGATTGGAGATCTTTCATGTTGTTGTTGTTGTTGTTGTGGTCTTCAGTCGTGAGACTGGTTTGATGCAGCTCTCCATGCTACTCTATCCTGAGCGAGCTTCTTCATCTCTCAGTACCTACTGCAACCTATATCCTTCTGAATCTGCTCAGTGTATTCACTCTTGGTCTCCCTCTACGGTTTTTACCTTCCACGCTGCCCTGCAATGCTAAATTTGTGATCCCCTGATGCCTCAGAACATGTCCTACCAACCGGTCCCTTCTTCTTGTCAAGTTGTGCCACAAACTCCTCTTCTCCCCAAGTCTATTCAATACCTCCTCATTAGTTATGTGATCTACCCATCTAACCTTCAGCATTCTTCTGTAGCACCACATTTCGAAAGCTTCTATTCTCTTCTTATCCAAACTATTTATCGTCCATGTTTAACTTACATACATTGCTACACTACATACAAATACTTTCAGAAACGACTTCCTAACACTTAAATCTATACTCGATGTTAACAAATTTCTCTTTTTCAGAAACGCTTTCCTTGCCATTGCCAGTCGACATTTTATACCCTCTCTACGAGGTGCATTCAAGTTCTAAGGCCTCCGATTTTTTTTCTAATTAATTACTCACCCGAAATCGATGAAACTGGCGTTACTTCTCGACGTAATCGCCCTGTAGACGTACACATTTTTCACAACGCTGACGCCATGATTCCATGGCAGCGGCGAAGGCTTCTTTAGGAGTCTGTTTTGACCACTGGAAAATCGCTGAGGCAATAGCAGCACGGCTGGTGAATGTGCGGCCACGGAGAGTGTCTTTCATTGTTGGAAAAAGCCAAAAGTCACTACGAGCCAGGTCAGGTGAGTAGAGAGCATGAGGAATCACTTCAAAGTTGTTATCACGAAGAAATTGTTGCGTAACGTTAGCTCGATCTGCGGGTGCGTTGTCTTGGTGAAACATCACACGCACAGCCCTTCCCGGACGTTTTTGTTGCAGTGCAGGAAGGAATTTGTTCTTCAAAACATTTTCGTTGGATTCACCTGTTACCGTAGTGCCCTTTGGAACGCAATGGGTAAGGATTACGCCCTCGCTGTCCCAGAACATGGACACCATCATTTTTTCAGCACTGGTGGTTACCCGAAATTTTTTTGGTGACAGTGAATCTGTGTGCTTCCATTGAGATGACTGGCGCTTTGTTTCTGGATTGAAAAATGGCATCCACATCTCATCCATTGTCACAACCGACGAAAAGAAAGTCCCATTCATGCTGTCGTTGCGCGTCAACATTGCTTGGCAACATGCCACACGGGCAGCCATGTGGTCGTCCGTCAGCATTCGTGGCACCCACCTGGATGACACTTTTCGCATTTTCAGGTCGTCATGCAGGATTGTGTGCACAGAACCCACAGAAATGCCAACTCTGGAGGCGATCTGTTCAACAGTCATTCGGCGATCCCCCAAAACAATTCTCTCCACATTCTCAATCATGTCGTCTGACCGGCTTGTGCGAGCCCGAGGTTGTTTCGGTTTGTTGTCACACAATGTTCTGCCTTCATTAAACTGTCGCACCCACGAACGCACTTTCGACACATCCATAACTCCATCACCACATGTCTCCTTCAACTGTCGATGAATTTCAATTGGTTTCACACCACGCAAATTCAGAAAACGAATGATTGCACGCTGTTCAAGTAAGGAAAACGTCGCCATTTTAAGTATTTAAAACAGTTCTCATTCTCATCGCTGGCAGTAAAATTCCATCTGCCGTATGGTGCTGCCATCTCTGGGACGTATTGACAATGAACGCGGCCTCATTTTAAAACAATGCACATGTTTCTATCTCTTTCCAGTCTGGAGAAAAAAAAAAAAAATCGGGGGCCTTAGAACTTGAATGCACCTCGTACCTCGACCATCATCAATTATTTTGCTCCCCAAATAGCAAAACTCCTTTACTACTTTAAGTGTCTCATTTCCTAATCTAATTCCCTCAGCATCACCCGACTTAATTCGACTACATTCCATTGCCCTCGTTTTGCTTTTGTTGATGTTCATCTTATATCTTCCTTTCAAGACACTGTCCATTCCGTTCAACTGTTCTTCCAAGTTCTTTGCTGTCTCTGACAGAATTTCAATGTCATCGGCGAACCTCAAGGTTTTTATTTCTTCTCCCTCGATTTTAATACCTACTCCAAATTTTTCTTTTGTTTCCTTTACTGCTTGCTCAATATACAGATTGAATAACATCGGGGAGAGGCTGCAACCCTGTCTCACTCCTTTCCCAACCACTGCTTCCCTTTCGTGCCCCTCGACTCTTATAACTGCCATCTGGTTTCTGTACAAATAGTAAATAGCCTTTCGCTCCCTGTATTTTACCCCTGCCACCTTCAGAATTTGAAAGAGAGTATTCGAGTCAACATTGTCAAAAGCTTTCTCTAAGTCTACAAATGCTAGAAACGTAGGTTTGCCTTTTCTTAATCTTTCTTCTAAGATAAGTCGTAAGGTCAGTATTGCCTCAAGAAGGCCGAAACTTAGCCCGGACATCAAGGCGAGATACTTATAATAGATTCCACAACAAAATTTTGTCTCGAAACCTTTCAGAAACTCCAAAGAGATTCTGGACACATGTAAAATATGCTAGCGGCAAGACATAGTCAATATCTTAGCTTCGCTGTAGCAATGGAATTCCTTCACTCAAAAATGCTTTAGGTGGGGTTCTTATGCCGCGTTTGATGCATGCGGCAGCCGTTGTGCGTCTGACGTAGTGCGGCTGACGCATAGCTGGCGATTCCTATAGAGCGGCGGCCTCACATTGTTTAGTTGCTCTGCTATGTCTGTGCCGTAAGGATGATTTAGCGCGATTTGTTGTTTTATCTCATGTTAGAAGATGTTGAAGATAAATAAATTCAGCTTGAGCTATGTGAGGGAAATGCTGAAACACATCCGATGTCGGGTCATATGGGAAAGAAGGTGACAGTGGAATTTTGGATAAAAGTAATATCGGGAAAATGTTTTGAAGTGGTAAGATGTTTCCTCCGCTAACTAAGCTGCCGGATTCGGACACAGTAGTGCCGAATGTTTTTGTAGGCGACGAGGCATTTCGATTACATCCAAACATGATGAAACCTTTCTCTCCTCGAGTTGCCAGTACGTACTGAACCAAAAAAAAAAAAAAAAGCTATTTTTAACTACCGTCTTTCACGAGCTCGTAGAGTTTCTGAAAATGACTTCGTTCTGTTAAGCCAAGTATTTCGCATATTTTATTCTCCGATCAGTCTGAAGCCAGAAACGACTGATTATTTGATTATTGTTGCTTGCTGTTTACACAATTTACTTAGAGATGCATTCTTAGAGAAAAATAACGAGCCTCATTTTGAATTAAAGAGAAGTGAACCACTACCTACTGAAAATCTTGGAGCATTAGCAAGGAGTGGCGGTTATGCAGATGGTGATGGATTTTCTGTGCGAGATTCATTTACAGAATACTTCAACAGCTGTGCAGGTGCAGGGATGACACCGTGGCAAAGTGATCACGTTAGCAGAACTAAGTAGGCTTTGAACTCCCTAGCGTTACTGAATTATCTTCAAAAATTTGTACGCACATTTCAATAAATTGAACTTTTCTGACATACATCAGGTTTTGGTATTCACTTTGTGTACACTTCATTATTATTATTATTATTATTACTGAATATTATGTGGGACGATAATACTTATTCTTGTTTATTACAATATGCATTATTTGCCTGGCAACTAAGTAATAAACATTATGAAGAAACAGAAAGTATATAATACTTTTCTTACTTGTTCTTTCCACGTATTCCGCTATCTCTCTCCAAGCGTTATCCTTCACAGTTTGGTCCTTGTATACAGGTAACGATACATCGTAGATACAAGGAAATGTAGAAACCTATTCTATCAGTCTCTCATCTTCCACCACTGTGAACAGTACTTTTCCCTCGGCATGCTGTCGTGTTCTCCTTTGCGGGTGTGTCCAGACTGCTCTCAGACCGGCTGGGCCGATTCTGCATGCAGCTGACGCAACATCGGACAGTCCCGTTTAACACCATCTGTAGCAGTATCGTGAGGCAGACGCACAACGGCGGCCGCATGCGTCAGCCGCTGCATAGGAATCCCACCTTAAAGTTCCTCCTCTCCAACGTAATATCATAGAAGTGGAAATTTCGATGGGAAGTCCCATAGGCAGGAGAGTTTTTATATCCCTAATCTCGTTTATTCCCAACAATTTCGATTTTGCTTCAAACGTGTACCATTCTCAGTGACCTTATGTTATATCACGACTGTAAACATAGCACAAGACCAGACACAACGTGCTGCAGGCATGGGTTTTAGTGTCAGTTGCTTTCCCCACAGCCAGCTTCTACGAGGGTGAGTCAAATGAAAACCTTAAATATTTTTTTAAATATTATTTATTGCGCAGAAGTGGTACAAAGCTGTATCACTTTTCAACATAATCTCCCCCACGCTCAATGCAAGTCCTCCAACGCTTACAAAGTACATCAATTCCTTTGGAAAAAAATTCTTTTGGTAGTCCGCGCAACCACTCATGTACCGGGTGGCTTACCTCTTCATCAGAACGGAACGTCTTTCTTCCTGCCGCGCAGGATTAGCCGAGCGGTCTAGGGCGCTGCAGTCATGGACTGTGCGGCTGATCCCGGCGGAGGTTCGAGTCCTCCCTCGGGCATGGGTGTGTGTGTTTGTCCTTAGGATAAATTAGGTTAAGTAGTGTGTAAGCTTAGGGACTGATGACCTTAGCAGTTAAGTCCCATAAGATTTCACACACATTTGAACATTTTTTCTTTCCTCACATTGCGTCTTTGAGTGGTCCAGACATATGGAAATCACTTGGCGATGAGGAATGGCGCCATTGCTTGCTCGCTCTCTTCGTTTCTGGTTGGTGGAACTGAACCCAGGTTTCGTCCCCAGTAATGATTCTTGCAAGGAAGCCATCGCCTTCTCGTTCAAAGCGCCGAAGAAGTTCTTCACAATCATCAGCACGTCGTTCTCTCATTTCAGGAGTCAGCTGCCGTGGCACCCATCTTGCAGACACTTTGTGAAACTGGAACACATCATGCACACTGTGGTGTGCTGACCCATGACTAATCTGTAAACATGCTGCAATGTCATTCAGTGTCACTCGGCGGTTTTCCTTAACTATGGCTGCAACTGCTGCAATGTTCTGTGGAGTCACAACTCGTTGTGCCTGACCTGGACGAGGAGCATCTTCCTAAAGTCACACCATTTGCGAACTTCCTACTCAATTCGTAGACTTGCTGCTGTTACAAATATGCAGTACCGTACTGAACCTTAATTCGTCGATGAATTTCAATAGGTTTCACACCTTCAGTACGCAAAAACCGAATAACAGAACGCTGTTCTTCCCTGCTGCAAGTCGCAAGTGCGGCGGCCATCTTTATACTGATGTATTATTCTTGTTGTTGTTGTGGTCTTCAGTCCTGAGATTGGTTTGTTGCAGCTCTACATGCTACTCTACCCTGTGAAAGATTCTTCATCTCCCAGTACTTACTGCAACCTACATCCTTCTGAATCTGCTTAGTGTATTCATCTCTTGGTCTCCCTCTACGATTTTTACCCTCCACGCTGCCCTCCAAAGCTAAATTTGTGATCCCTTGATGCCTCAGAACATGTCCTACCAACCGGTCCCTTCTTCTTGACAAGTTGTGCCACAAACTCCTCTTCTCCCCAGTTCTATTCAATACCTCCTCATTAGTTACGTGATCTACCCAGCTAATCTTCAGCATTCTTCAGTAGCACCACATTTCGAAAGCTTCTATTCTCTTCTTATCCAAACTATTTATCGTCCATGTTTCACTTCCATACATGGCTACACTCCATACAAACACTTTCAGAAATGACTTCCTGACACTTAAATGTATACTCGATGTTAACAAATTTCTCTTCTTCAGAAACGATTTCCTTGCCATTGCCAGTCTACATATGATATCCTCTCTACTTCGACCATCACCAGTTATTTTGCTCCCCAAACAGCAAAACTCCTTTACTACTTTAAGAGTCTCATTTCCTAATCTAATTGCATCAGCATCACCCCACTTAATTCGACTACATTCCATTATCCTCGTTTTGCTTTTGTTGATGTTCATCTTATATCCTCCTTTCAAGACACTGTCCATTCCGTTCAACTGCTCTTCCAAGTCCTTTGCTGTCTCTGACAGAATTATAATGTCATCGGCGGACCTCAAATTTTTTATTTCTTCTCCATGGATTTTAATACCTACCCCGAATTTTTCTTTTGTTTATACTGATACTGCGACGGTATGTGTGCATCTGCACTATGCTGCCACCTACAGGCCATTCTGCACTCTTACCAACTTACAGGATAACGACGCGAAATTTCGATTTGTTTTACAAATTTAAGGTTTTCATTTGACTCACCCTCGTACATGGCTCTCTCCAGTGTTTGTGAAGCAAATAAGCTCTTTGTTGATGGCCATAATCACACTACTTCAAACGTTATAAGTAAGCTTTATAAGTCAAAAATAAATTCTGCATACACGAAATCTCAGGCAGAGCTGTAAATAAATGCATGGGCAATGTCTGGTTTCTCGGCTAGTTTTGGAGAAACGGGAATAATCAGAGAAGTGGTATCTGGCTTTTGCAGATGATCTTGCCATCTCAGCTGAATCTACAGAAGATGCAAAAATGGTACAAATGGTTCTGAGCACTATGGGACTCAACTGCTGAGGTCATTAGTCCCCTAGAACTTAGAACTAGTTAAACCTAACTAACCTAAGGACATCACAAACATCCATGCCCGAGGCAGGATTCGAACCTGCGACCGTAGCGGCCTTGCGGTTCCAGACTGCAGCGCCTTTAACCGCACGGCCACTTCGGCCGGCCACAGAAGATGCATCAATACAGATTAATTTCCTATAAGAAACAATTGCAAAAGTAAGAAGATAAAACGACGAAGAAGACACCGAAATATGTGGATAACGATTATGCAAGAATAAAAAACTCTACAATATTTGAATATCTGCATGAAATAATACAACGAAATGCTCTGGACAGAAACTTACTTCTAGGAAAATGGAATTAGCTTTCCAATTAACAAGATAATTTTATAGTAAAAATCTTTGAAATTTTTATCTATTTTGGATGTGGAACACTGCAATGTGTGATGAATTAAAGTTTTCAAAAATAATTTCAACTCGTCGCATTTTGTGATATTTCAATTTTTATTATACCACGATCGGTTTTGAATTGTTAAGCAACTCATCAGCAGGTCGTACACAGTTTTAAAGACTGTAACACCGAGAGCTTCATGTATCCGTGACACATTCAGTGCCTTCACGTCGGAACAAGTAAGCACTGAATGTGGCGAGATACACGACGTTCACTGCTTACTTCATTGTTTTATTCTGCCTTATCACAGCTACACGACCCCCAACAATGCTACAAACAATCATTAGAAGTATATACCATCTGATGATGAGTCACTAGAGGACTCGAAACTGGTGACGGTATAATAAAAATGGATTGAAATTTCTCATGACTAGAGACTGAAAGGAGCGATCTGTACTTACACTGTAGAAATCTTTAATAGTCAAGATCGTGTTCAGTTCTATTTATGTCTGTTGACCAGTTTCAACATTTCAGTCTGTCATCCTCCGATCTACAAATTGTTATATGCCCTGTTTCATTAGGACAGTAACACACATACAGGGTGTCCCATAAAGTACGCAATTTTTAAATTAATAACTAAACACATAATTTATTGTAAAATTGCTAGTATTATTACGTCAGTATGAAACGCAAAGACTGCGATTAAGCATGAACCTAAGTAGACCACAAATGTCCTCCACAGCTTCGTCTGCACACGTCCAGTCTGTGGACAAAATTTTCGACGATTCTAGAGCAAAGTTCTGCTTGAATCTGACCCACGACGCGTCTAATTTCTGCCTTGGGTTGAGGGATGATTCGTGAACAGCTGACAAAAATAAGAGATTTGACATACCCCCACAAAAAAGCCACTTGATGTCAAATGATACGATCTCGGTGGCCAGTTCTGATCGACATTGCGGGAGATGAGACGAGCAGGTAATCTTTCTCTCGGAAACCTTGTTGTTTGAAAGGCAGTGTGGCAGGTTGCCAATTACTGTGTTCAACATTCAATTCTTGCAAGTGCGAGCGTAAGGACTCAGTCACGTTTTCAAAAAGGTGTGGTCCAATTAGTCCGCCAACCTATAACCTACATCAAGCAGTGACTCATTCTGGATGATGGCACTTCTCGTGGACCATGCGAGAATTCTCTGGGTCCCAAATCTGGCAGTTTTGTTTGTTCACATAACCATTAAGCTGGAAGTGTTCCTCGTCACTGAAGATTATTTTCTTGTGAAAATCACTATCGATTTCTTGTTTTGTGAATACCCAATCGGCAGACGTTCGACTCTTCAAATAGTCCATCGACTTCAGCTCTTGTGTTAATTGAATCGTAAAAGGATGCAAACGCAGATCTTTTGTTAAGATTCGACGCAAACTGCTTCTCGGAATGGCTAACTTTTGAAAACGGCAGCGAGTCGGCTTCATTGGACTCATAGCGATGCTCACATTGGCGAGAGCGACATTCTCTACCGGTTGAGGAAAACGAGGACATCCTGCTGATTTGATGTACACTGTTGATCCTGTATTTTCACAGTTCCTTACTAGGCTCCGCGCTGTTCAAACATTAGGCGCGTTTCACCCACCAAAAATTACACGAAGTCTTCGAACGATCTCTATGTAGAATTCATCGTACTTTAAATGCACTTTCAAAATCGGGATGCGTTGATCCATCGAGTATCGTTCCATTTTAGGTGATAACACTCCAAGTAGCTACTCTACGCGGGTGTAAAATGAATGTGCGCAACGGAAAATAATAAACGCTGAAATGAAGATTTGGCCCTGTCTGACTACCCCCTGAAGCAGATCTTAAGATCTCTTAATGGACTTTAACATATAAATTACAGCATAAACATAAATGAATGATTAAGGCAACTAATACTACTAAATGATAAACGTTATTCCTACTTATATATTTATTGTAGATTTAAAAAGAAAACTTTCATTATTACAAAGTTTACATTTCCTAAGTAAAATTACTAATCAATTGCCAACTCTGCCCCTTATTATGACTGCGTTATCTAATTTCAATAACGCGAAATGACTGAGATCATCTATATACCAAACACTAGAAGACACTACTTTCAAAGGTGATCTACTGTGGTGTGGAACCTCTGTAGAAATAAACTAACGTGATCACAGCTGTTTAGCTTTTATAGCCCTAACAAGCAATTTGCGTATGTACTGCTTCCAGTGCGTCGAAGTGATGGCTCTCGTACTCGTCTGCGACGATGGAAGAACTCCAGCCACAAATAAACGCTTTCAAACACTAGGACAGCAGAAGACGGTCCTCTGACTAATGTACTCTAATATTGTCTTTTCCTCTCTGTTTTCTACAGACGAGAAACGCGAATTCCCAGCCACAAGGACGGAGTTCAGATAACGTCTCAACGTAAGTATAGGCAGAGGAAGTGCTCTCAATTACTGAATGCTGTGTACTCCACGACGACTTCCAACCCGGAGGTGAAGTCCAGAATCGTATAGGTTCGCAACAGTACAGTGCCTAACTGTTCTAGCTATAAACTCTCCTGAGAGCAAGTCCGTCTGTGCCAACAAAGCTGATATCGAGCGACCGTCACGCACGTGCGCACACAACAGACGACCTCGTCTCTCCACCGCTGGCTTCCCAGCGAGGCTCGGCTGCCCACCATCGTAATTCCGAAAAAGAATCATATCCCCGAAACCATGGAATTCTCCCTTTCTACAGATTCTTCCCAACGCCGACCAACCATATTTTAGTCTTTTGTCATCCAGCGCGGAAAATTTGCGAGGAAAAACCTATACTCGTACAATAGTACGCTTCTGAGTCAAAATCCTTGGAAATAACCCAGCCTGCATAGTTTCCGAGGTGCCACTTCTTCGTTCCTCTCACCTGCATCCAAAATTTGCAGAGTTCGGAAGTATTATCCGGTTGTCCTTCCGGCCCTACTACAATAGCGGCCGCCTGTCACCCTATTGTGCTCCAGAGCTCAGGTGCCATGACGTCCGTCTAGCTACTTCCTGTGTTTAAGCAGGACCAACACCCGTGATGGCCTTCCACCCAGAGCTTGAGTTCTGCCTGCCGTTTCATCTCCACTGGCGTGCCAACCTCTACTACACTCCTGGAAATGGAAAAAATAACACATTGACACCGGTGTGTCAGACCCACCATACTTGCTCCGGACACTGCGAGAGGGCTGTACAAGCAATGATCATACGCACGGCACAGCGGACACACCAGGAACCGCGGTGTTGGCCGTCGAATGGCGCTAGCTGCGCAGCATTTGTGCACCGCCGCCGTCAGTGTCAGCCAGTTTCCCGTGGCATACGGAGCTCCATCGCAGTCTTTAACACTGGTAGCATGCCGCGACAGCGTGGACGTGAACCGTATGTGCAGTTGACGGACTTTGAGCGAGGGCGTATAGTGGGCATGCGGGAGGCCGGGTGGACGTACCGCCGAATTGCTCAACACGTGGGGCGTGAGGTCTCCACAGTACATCGATGTTGTCGCCAGTGGTCGGCGGAAGGTGCACGTGCCCGTCGACCTGGGACCGGACCGCAGCGACGCACGGATGCACGCCAAGACCGTAGGATCCTACGCAGTGCCGTAGGGAACTGCACCGCCACTTCCCAGCAAATTAGGGACACTGTTGCTCCTGGGGTATCGGCGAGGACCATTCGTAACCGTCTCCATGAAGCTGGGCTACGGTCCCGCACACCGTTAGGCCGTCTTCCGCTCACGCCCCAACATCGTGCAGCCCGCCTCCAGTGGTGTCGCGACAGGCGTGAATGGAGGGACGAATGGAGACGTGTCGTCTTCAGCGATGAGAGTCGCTTCTGCCTTGGTGCCAATGATGGTCGTATGCGTGTTTGGCGCCGTGCAGGTGAGCGCCACAATCAGGACTGCATACGACCGAGGCACACAGGGCCAACACCCGGCATCATGGTGTGGGGAGCGATCTCCTACACTGGCCGTACACCACTGGTGATCGTCGAGGGGACACTGAATAGTGCACGGTACGTCCAAACCGTCATCGAACCCATCGTTCTACCATTCCTAGACCGGCAAGGGAACTTGCTGTTCCAACAGGACAATGCACGTCCGCATGTATCCCGTGCCACCCAACGTGCTCTAGAAGGTGTAAGTCAACTACCCTGGCCAGCAAGATCTCCGGATCTGTCCCCCATTGAGCATGAAACTTCCTGGCAGATTAAAACTGTGTGCCCGACCGAGACTCGAACTCGGGACCTTTGCCTTTCGCGGGCAAGTGCCAGGAAGTTTCATATCAGCGCACACTCCGCTGCAGAGTGAAAATCTCATTCTGGAAACACCCCATTGAGCATGTTTGGGACTGGATGAAGCGTCGTCTCACGCGGTCTGCACGTCCAGCACGAACGCTGGTCCAACTGAGGCGCCAGGTGGAAATGGCATGGCAAGCCGTTCCACAGGACTACGTCCAGCATCTCTACGATCGTCTCCATGGGAGAATAGCAGCCTGCATTGCTGCGAAAGGTGGATATACACTGTACTAGTGCCGACATTGTGCATGCTCTGTTGCCTGTGTCTATGTGCCTGTGGTTCTGTCAGTGTGATCATGTGATGTATCTGACCCCAGGAATGTGTCAATAAAGTTTCCCCTTCCTGGGACAATGAATTCACGGTGTTCTTATTTCAATTTCCAGGAGTGTAGTATTGGCAATCATGCATTCCGCCGTTTTTATAATAAAGACACTCCATCAGCTTTCATGCAATAAGCGTTAACAATTATTTACAAGGCGTATGTGACAATGTCAGTCTCCTTTATATATTCATATATACGATGTACAACCTATCACATGATACCTAATTGTGTTTGTAGAACACAGGAAAGTACGTGGAGGGGTGTTTGTAAGGTGCGAAATTATAGCCACCTTACAACAGTACGCACAAATACCAACTGACAATGACAATCAGTAATCGCAATATCAGCAGATGACAGTCATCTAAATTTCAGGTCCAGCAACCTTAGAAACTGAAAGAGGCACTCAATTTAAAAATTGCATTATTTATGGTACTCATTTTACAATGTTATCATCATAATGGGTAGTATGTAGCACATTCGACAAGGGCTTGTTAATCTAAAAATAGATTTGTCACAAATAATAACATTATAGTTAAAAAGTACCTTGAGTAATTAGGAATGATGACACACATAACATTCCACTAATGCTTGTTACATGTTGACCTGCATGACAGTGCATCATCATGCACATGTTTACATTTACACGACGAATTAAATACATCATGGATCCACAGTCTTTGAAGTACACAGTTAATTAACTGACAGTAAGGCACAGACAAGGCATGCAAATAACTGCATGAAGACAAAACAGGCATAATAATGACAGAAGAAAGAAAAGAACAACGTAGGGTAGTTTTTCAAAGAAAGAAATGAAATAAAAAGGAATATTTGATGTGGTTGTAGTAAAACAAATAAATAAAAAAACTTGTGATTACGTAGGCTTTCCCGGCGTAATACGTCTTGAAAGTCTCTTCAGGTTTGCTGCTGGTTCCTAATATCAACTTGATATTTCGGCGATCCATCTGTTCGCCATCTTCAGGAAAATGCTGCTTCTGCTGATGAGTCCCGCTGAGAACTGACGCCAGGCTGCAAATCGACGTCCTATATAGGCCACCGTTCAGTACATGGCGCATGCGCCACCCATCACGGTTGCTGGGAGGTGGCGCCACCCTTAGTAGAACACTGCTGGCAACGATATATCGCACTCAGGGCCGCACCAAAGAACGTTCAATTTTGATGCGAGATAATACAGGATTCCACGTCTTGCTAAGAGGAAACCCATTATCTCTGTCGATTAAATTATCCACCAACCTAATTTCAATCGCCTCTTTATAGACACTGTTCCAGAAACCGGAAATGTTGGCAACTACCACAGTTTCATCAAATTTCATACTGTGTCCCTCATTTAGGCAGTGTTCTGCTACCGCCGATTTTTCCGGCTGTTGTAAGCTCGTATGACGGCGATGTTCCACACACCTGTCATGCACTGTGCGAATCGAACGGCCAATGTAAGCTTTCCAACACTGACACGGAATTTCGTACACACCGGGTTTCCTAAGCCCCAAATCATCTTTCGCAGAGCCGAGTAGTGCCCTAATCTTAGAAGGTGGACGGAACACACTCTAAATGTTAAAATTCCCTAAAATTCGTCCAATCTTAAACGATAAGCCTCCAGCATAAGGAAGAAAGGCCACCGATCTATGTTCCTCTTCATACACCTCAGGAGATGGTCGAAACTCCATAGCCCGACGAATCTGCTTCTCGGAGTATCCATTTTCCTTGAAAACAGCCATCAAATGCACAAGTTCTTGGGTTAAGCTGTCCGCGTCGGAAATGGCATATGCTCTCCGTACCAATGTCCTAAGGACGCCAATGCTTCCATTTTTAGACGTTATGGTTTATAAAAACCGGATGGTACTTAGGGACACAGTGTTCACCGAAAGCCGACGCACACAGATTGGTATCTGCATCCTAAGAGTTGTCATCCACCACACCAATGCAGTGGTGTCCTTAGGACATTGGTACGGAGAGCATATGCCATTTCCGACGCGGACAGCTTAACCCAAGAACTTGCGCATTTGATGGGGCTGTTTTTAAGGAAAATGGATACTCCGAGAAGCAGATTCGTCGGGCTATGGAGTTTCGACAATCTCCGGAGGTGTATGAAGAGGAACATAGATCGGTGGCCTTTCTTCCTTATGCTGGAGGCTAGTCGTTTAAGATTGGACGAATTTTAAGGAATTTTTAACATTAAGAGTGTGTTCCGTCCACCTTCTAAGATTAGGGCACTGCTCGGCTCTGTGAAAGATGATTTGGGGCTTAAGAAACCCGGGGTGTACAAAATTCAGTGTCAATGTGGGAAAGCTTACATTGGCCGTTCGATTCGCACAGTGCATGACAGGTGTGTGGAACATCGCCGTCATACGAGGTTACAACAGCCGGAAAAATCGGCGGTAGCAGAACACTGCCTAAATGAGGGACACAGTATGAAATTTGATGAAACTGTGGTAGTTGCCAACATTTCCGGTTTCTGGAACAGTGTCTATAAAGAGGCGATTGAAATTAGGTTGGTGGATAATTTAATCGACAGAGATAATGGGTTTCCTCTTAGCAAGACGTGGAATCCTGTATTATCTCGCATCAAAATTGAACATTCTTCGGTGCGGCCCTTCGACCATAAATATAATAGACTGGCCCTGACGTCATTTTCGTGGCTCCAACATCTCTGGGCTGAAGTCACGTGAATGTTGGCAAAACATGGTTGTTTCGTGTTGCGTTTATGGCTGTACTCAGCGTTTTGTCGGGGGAAATGGCATTACATTTCAGTTGTAAGTGTTTCTATGATAGTGCAGATGCGTTTATTGAAATCTGTTGAAGTGACTTTTATATGTTTTTTACACTTGAAATAGAGTATCACGTAAATTAAAGTGTTGAAAGTGATGCCTGTAAAGTCAGCGTCATATTACATTTTGGAAAGAATCTGTCATAATTCGGTTACAGAAGTATAATTGTTTCTCGTTCCTACTCATAGGTTCCCTAAGGATGAAAACCAAAGGCAGCTTTGCATACAGGCCCTGAAACAGAAAAACTTTAAGCCATCTGCACATATGCGCTTTATAATTTATATTTACAGTGTCTGTCATTTATAAACCTGATGTTTTTATAGGGCTAAGACTGGAGGGAATTGTCTAAGTAGTGATGCTATCCAGATTTTCCGGACCATATGAAGTCGAAGAGGCCTAAGCTCTGTAAATCACACACTAGAAGACGTTCGTTAGATGATGCCACGACTTCTGAAATCTGTGCTTCCAATGCCTGTAAATCTGAATGTTGTTAGAATGTGTATGGTAACTGCGAGTTAGTAAAATATTGTATTAGAATAGAACTGTAGCACGTTACGTTAAGTGCCATTTCGGACATGCTTCGCCCACAAATTATACATCAAAACATGTATTTTTGTATTGTTTACAGTGACGTTATGCGATATGGAAACGAACACCCCGAAAAACGAAAGTTTCAGGTATATTGGGTACTGTGAACAAATACAGGACAAATGTAGTTCTGGCACAATTTTCCGCAAATAAAAAAGTAATTTTTGTTGGAAGCGTTTGGCAGTCAGTTGAGAAATGTGGGGAAAATACGATACAAACATAGGATGGCAGACCGCTGATTTGAAATCCCGCTACCTTTTGCCAACAGTCTCGTGGTTTATGTTGGAGCCACACCAGCCCTATAGCTTCTGCACAGCAAGTCCAGCTTACTAGTGTCTATGGTCGAAGGTGCGGCCCCGAGTGCGATATATCGTTGCCAGCAGTGTTCCACTAAGGGCGGCGCCACCTACCTGTCGCAGAGGGCAGCAACCGTGATGGGCGACGCATGCGCCGTGTACTGAACGGTGGCCTATGTAGGACGTCGATTTGCAGCCTGGCGTCCAGGCGATCATCATAGGCCGCACCACCCGCTCCTTCCGCCTCCATGACTTCTACCTCACCATTTATGGCCGTCCTATCCACCTCACTCCTACCCTCAAATACCTTGGCCTCACACTCGACCGCCACCTCATCTGGACTCCCCATCTCCTTACCATCCAAAACAAAGCTCACAACCACCTCCGCCTCCTGAAACTCCTGTCCGGCCGGATGTGGGGTCTGCATCCTTCCACCATCCTTCAAACCTACAAATCCTTGATCCGCCCCATCCTCTATTATACCAGCGTAGCTTGGATTTCCGCCCCTCCCCGGTTCTATAAAGCCCTCCAAATCCTCGAACGCCATGCGCTCCACCTCGCCTTCCACATCCGCCTTCCGTCCTCCACGCGCATCCTCTACTACCTCATCCCCTTCCCCCACCTTCTCCTTTTCCTTGAACACATGTGCATACTGTATATTGTCCGCCGCCTTGATCCCCCTCACCCCCTGGTGTCTCCCTTCCCCTCCACCCCCAACCAGTTGCTGCGCCTTTAACGTTGTGTCCCACCCTCTCTCCATCTCCACACCCTCCATCTCCTTTCCCAATGCAACTTCCACCATCTACCCCTCCCGGATGATGAGCTTCGCCCTGACATCTACACTTCCTACCAACTCTAACCCCATCTTCCTGCCTCCTCCTCAGGGCTCCCTCTCCTCCCCCTCCCTCCTCCTGAGCGGCTTCCCCCTCCTGCTCCCCCTCCCTCTCTTGTGCCTCATTTCAGTGTCTCTGCACTCCCTCCTGCCCTATCTTCCCTCTTCGTCTTCCGCCCCACGTGTCTCCTGCCTCTTCGTGTACCTGCTGATGCCCCTCCTCTCTTCATCCCGCCGCTTTCCTAGCTGCCCCTTGCTCTCCCCTCCTTTTCCATCCCCTCTGACCTTTCCCTCGGCAGGTCCCACCTGGCAGTTTTATTCTTCATCGTATGCGCTCCAAGTGGGTTTTAAGTGTGTTGTTCTGGAGTGTTTTTAATACTGTGGCCGACTTTTAACCTGTGCATGTCCATTCAGTGTCTTCTCTGTGTTTTAAGAATCGCCAACTGTGTTTTTTTAACTTTGTGGTGACTTTTTTAACTGACCCCCATGAACGTCTCCATCTCAGTCTATTTTTACCTCCATTTTCTCCCATTACTCTGTTTTATGTTCCCCTTTTTTATCGCCTTATGTATGTAACATTTTATTCTTATTTTAGTTGTCATGTCACTCGGTTGAAGAGCGGCGGATTGTGCCGCTGACAGCCCTCCCCTGCCCATATGGGGCAACGGAATGAAATCACAATAAAGAAAAAAAAAAAGCCCGGCGTCGGCTCTCAGCGGGACTCGTCAGCAGAAGCAGCATTTTCCTGAAGATGGCGAACAGATGGATCAACGAAATATCGAGTCAAGTCGATTTTAGGATCCGGCAGCAAACCCGAAGAGATTTTCAACATAAAAAAAGCTTCTAAATGGAAAGTGTGGAGAGAGCAGCGCACCTGGGCGCCGGGTTGGCGAGTATGGCGGTGAGGCTGGCGCGGTAGGCGACGGCGACGAGCAGGCACTGCAGCCACCAGCAGGCCAGCACCAGCCTGGCGCGCCAGTGGCGCCGCCCTGGCGGCTGCGACGCCGGCACCAGCAGCAGCGCGCCCACGGCGGAGAGCGCCCCCACGCGGCCGCCGCCCACCCACTCCAGCGCAGCCGCGCCCGCCGCCAGCGACACCAGCACCGACATCCACATCAGCGACCTGCACTCCACCGACAACCACTCTTCCGCTGCTCCAAATTACACTCGTCAACGTCTACCTAGCACCGTATCCACTAACACATTAAAATACCCAGGGCTAACCCTAGATCACAAATGAACATTAAACCACATATAACCATTATACAACAAACAGTTGCAATGGATTAAAAGTACACTGCTGGACAAGAAAGTGAGGCACCCAGAAGACACAATCAGATGCGAGTGTAACTTTGTACATATACACACCATAAGCATGTATGTAAATGATTAAAGTTACAATTCTCTCTGACAGATACAACAGCTACTAGAGTGTTGTTGTTGTTGTGGTCTTCAGTCCTGAGTCTGGTTTGATGCAGCTCTCCATGCTACTCTATCCTGAGCAAGCTTCTTCATCTCCCAGTACCTACTGCAACCTGCATCCTTCTGAATCTGCTCAGTGTATTCATCTCTTGGTCTCCCTCTACGATTTTTACCCTCCACGCTGCCCTCCAATACTAAATTGGTGATCCCTTGATGCCTCAGAACATGTCCTACCAACTGATCCCTTCTTCTAGTCAAGTTGTGCCACAAACTTCTCTTCTCCCTAATCCTATTCAATACCTTCTCATTATTTATGTGATCTACCCATCTAATCTTCAGCATTCTTCTGTAGCACCACATTTCGAAAGCTTCTATTCTCTTCTTGTTCAAACTATTTATCGTCCATGTTTCCCTTCCATACACGGCTACACTCCATACAAATACTTTCATAAACGACTTCATAACACTTAAATCTATACTTGATGTTAACAAATTTCTCTTCTTCAGAAACGATTTCCTTGCCATTACCAGTCTACCTTTTATATCCTCTCTACTTCGACCATCATCAGTTATTTTGCTCCCCAAATAGCAAAACTCCTTTGCTACTTTAAGTGTCTCATTTCCTAATCTAATTCCCTCAGCATCACCCGACTTAATTCGACTGCATTCCATTACCCTCGTTTTTGCTTTTGTTGATGTTCATCTTATATCCTCCTTTCAAGACACTGTCCATTCCGTTCAACTGCTCTTCCAAATCCTTTGCTGTCTCTGACAAAATTACAATGTCATCGCCAAACCTCAAAGTTTTTATTTCTTCTCCATGGATTTTAGTTCCTACTCCGTATTTTTCTTTTGTTTCCTTCTCTGCTTGCTCAATATACAGATTGAATAACACTGGGGATAAGCTACAGCCCTGTATCACTCCCTTCCCAACCACTGCTTCCCTTTCATACCCCTTGACTCTTATAACTGTCATCTGGTTTCTGTACAAATTGTAAATAGCCTTTCGCTTCCTGTATTTTACCCCTGCCACCTTCAGAATTTGAAAGAGAGTATTCGAGTCAACATTGTCAAAAGCTTTCTCTAAGTCTACAAATACTAGAAACGTAGGTTTGCCTTTCCTTAATCTTCCTTCTAAGATAAGTCGTAGGGTCAGTATTGCCTCACGTGTTCCAATGTTTCTACGCAATCCAAACTGATCTACCTCGAGGTCGGCTTCTACTAGTTTTTCCATTCGTCTGTAAAGAAATCGCGTTAGTATTTTGCAGCTGTTACTTATTAAACTGATTGTTCGGTAATTTTCACATCAGTCAACACTTGCTTTCTTTGGATTGGAATATTATATTCTTCTTGAAGTCTGAGGGTATTTCGCCTGTCTCATACATATTGCTCACGAGATGGTAGAGTTTTGTCAGGACTGGCTCTCCCAAGGCTGTCAGTAGTTCTAATGGAATGTTGTCTACTCCCGGGGCCTTGTTTCGAGTAGAGTATGGTAGTGTTATACCTATTGAATGCTGTTACTAGGCATGGCAGTTTATGTAACGGGTGTAAGCAGTGTCAGGTGTTGTGTGATCATATACATGTACATCCATACTCCGCAAGCCACCTGACGGTGTGTGGCGGAGGCTACCTAAAGTACCTCTATCGGTTCGCCCTTCTATTCCAGTCTCGTATTGTTCGTGGGAAGAAAGATTGTCGATATGGCTCTGTGTGGGCTCTAATCACTCTGATTTTATCCTCATGGTCTCTTCGCGAGATATATGTAGGAGGGAGCAATGTACTGCTTGACTCCTCGGTGAAGGTATGTTCTCGAAACTTCAACAAAAGCCCGTAGTGAGCTACTGAGCGTCTCTCCTGCAGAGTCTTCCACTGGAGTTTATCTATCATCTCCGTAACGCTTTCGCGATTACTAAATGATTCTGTAACGAAGCGCGCTACTCTCCGTTGGATCTTCTCTATCTCTTCCATCAATCCAATCTGGTATGGATCCCACACCGGTGAGCAGTATTCAAGCAGTGGGCGAACAAGTGTACTGTAGCCTACTTCCTTTGTTTTCGGACTGCATTTCCTTAGGATTCTTCCAATGACTCTCAGTCTGCATCTGCTTTATTGACGATTAATTTTATATGGTCATTCCATTTTAAATAGCCGGCCGGAGTGGCCGAGCGGTTGTAGGCGCTTCAGTCTGGAACCACGCGACCGCTACGGGCGCAGGTTCGAATCCTGCCTTGGGCATGGATGTATGTGATGTCCTTAGGTTAGTTAGATTTTAGTAGTTCTAAGTTCTAGGGGACTGATGAGCTCAGATGTTAAGTCCCATAGTGCTCAGAGCCATTTGAACCATTTTAAATCACTCCTAATGCCTACTCCCTAATAATTTATGGAATTAACTGCTTCCAGTTGCTGACCTGCTATATTTTAGCTAAATGATAAAGGATCTTTCTTTCTGTGTATTCGCAACACATTACACTGGTCTACATTGAGATTCAATTGCCATTCCGTGCACCTTGCGTCAATTCGCTGCAGATCCTCCTGCATTTCAGGACAATTTTCCTTTGTTACAACCTCTCGGTATACCACAGCATCATCCGCAAAAAGCCTCAGTGAACTTCTGATGTCATCCACAAGGTCATTTATGTATATTGTGAATAGCAACGGTTCTACGACACTCCCCTGCGGCACACCTGAAATCACTCTTACTTCGGAAGACTTCTCTCCATTGAGAATAACATGCTGCGTTTTGTTATATAGGAAATCTTCAATCCAATCACACAATTGGTCTGATAGTCCATATGCTCTTACTTTGTTCATTAAACGACTGTGGGGAACTGTATCGAACACGTTGCGGAAGTCAAGAAACACGGCATCTACCTGGGAACCCGTGTCTATGGCCCTCTGAGTCTCGTGGACGAATAGCGTGAGCTGGGTTTCACACGATCGTCTTTTTCGAAACCCATGCTGATTCCTACAGAGTAGATTTCTAGTTTCCAGAAAAGTCAGTATATTCGATCATAATATTGTTCCAAAATTCTACAATTGATCGACTTAGAGGTATAGGTCTGTAGTTCTGCACATCTGTTCGACGTCTCTTCTTGAAAACGGGGTTGACCTGTGCTCTTTTCCAATGTTTTGGAAGGCTACACTCTTCTAGAGACCTACGGTACACCGGTGCAAGAAGGGGGGCAAGTTCTTTCGCGTACTGTGTGTAAAATCGAACTGGTATCCCATCAGGTCCAGCGGCCTTTCCTCTTTGGAGCAATTTTGATTGTTTTTCTAGCCCTCTGTCATCTATTTCGATATCTACCATTTTGTCATCTGCGCGGCAATCTAGAGAAGGAACTACAGTGCAGTCTTCCTGTAAAGGAGATCCAGATACCACGCACTTCTTGAGACAGTATCATCAATATCTGACAGACTTTGAAAGGGTATTGTGGGTCTCCATTTGGCTGGCTGGTCAAATAGTGCAATATTTAGATTTATTGTTCATTCAAATATGACAGCAACTTGGTGTTGGACAGCTTTAGAATGTAAGGGCAGGCACACTCATTGTTGAGGTTCCGATTGATCGTGTTTGACCATCACAACAGAGGATCACCGTATTGTTCAACAAGCACATTGTAACTCCTTCACATCTGTGCCTGTCGTCTGTGAACAAGTAATGGACTCCCTTCAACATTTGTGTCATCTTGCACCATTGATTGGAGACTAGCTGCAGCCAGATTAGGGAATTACTGCCCCATGTGTCGGCTGGTGTTATCAACATAACATAAACGGTTGCATTTGGAGATGCTCAGCAGCTCTGTGAGCAGGAAGCACGGACTGCTGATGAATGGTGTCGCGTTATATTCAGCGATAAATAATGGTTCTGCACTACTCTGGATGACCATCATCAGCAAGTATGGCAGCGGACTTGAGGGTGAGCCATGCTCTGGCTCGCGTTGGTGCTGTTGTAGGTTTCCATCCTCTGCTCGAGGTCACACTGTATCGTTTAATTGACATGGTTGCGGTTGTCTTCTTCTTGTGTTGACTGGTGCCACTTGGTTGTCCGCTAGTGACAGTAGCGGCGGTTATCGATACGTAGTAACTGTGGCCCTATCTTTGGGGCGACGTCGTTGTTCTCCCCCGTCGTGTCAGTGTGCAGTTCGGTTGGGGACTCAGGAGGAGCCAGGTCCACGCAGAGCGGGAACTTGCCGGAACCACTGGCGGCACGCATGGACTGCCAGATCGAAGAGCTGTGGTCACGAGGGTGCATGACCTCGTCGAAACCGGATCCTGCAAGTTTTAAGTTGAGTGCATTTCAATTCGAGTCGAAAATGTTCAAATGTGTGTGAAATCTTGTGGGACTTAACTGCTAAGGTCATCAGTCCCTAAGTTTACACACTACTTAACCTAAATTATTCTAAGGACAAACACACACACCCATGCCCGAGGAAGGACTCGAATCTCCTACTGGATCAGCCGCACAGTCCATTACGACAGCGCCTAAGACGGCTCGGCAAATCCCGCGCGGCAATTCGAGTAGACAAGCCTCCTCCATTGTGAAATCTCGCGATTCTCCAGTGACTTGGGTTCGTGTTGCTGCTCGTAGTGTCGCCGAGGCAAAGGGCAGCGAGTGGAGTGCTTGGGGAAGATGGATAAGATTAGCTTTCCTGGGGTTATAATGACTACTTACTGCCTTCAGCTTGTTACAGTTGTTAAGTTCAACCAGCGGTATTTTTCCTGTCTGGTGGCCGCTAACGCTCCAGTTACCTGCCCTGGGGGTTAGTGTATGTAACGGCAGTACACGTTTCCTCGCCTTGCCGCTGCTGTCCGGTAAGGCGTGTAAGTTTGACAGCTTTTTTGATTTTAGGTTGGTTGGCGATTCTTCTACCTTAGTGGTAGTGATTCCTTTCTTATTCCGGGAGCTCTAAGCACAGTATTCTGTGGGCGGAGTCGAGACCGCCGGTTCTGGCTTTGCCGTATTTTTACATCTTTGCATTTGGTTTCTCGGACGTCAGGTAGATTATCATTAGTCACTCGTTAGACTGCCACTAGTCTGAGTTACCATCTTGTGTTGTGAATGCAACTCTTGGCTGCCTTTCTCACCGCTCGCGGAAGGGTTTTTGTCCTGACCTACTCAGAGGCCGATTCCTGGAGCACCATCTGTGACTGGCCCTCGTGTTTTTTATTGTGTTATTATTTTATTATTGTATTACCAAGTTACCATCATTTGTCTCTCCTGTTTGGTGATCAGTTGCTTGTCCTTTTGAATTAACCTTTGTTATTATATTCGCTGTTTTATTGTATGTTGTTAAATTTTTTTAATAACTGCCATTCTTGGCGTTAAAGGCCGTCAGCCGTGGCTGTGGTTACTTGCCTTAAAATTATAACTGCGACCACATTGGCTTGTTCTCAAAACATTATTTGCTGTGTCTGTATTTTATGTAGGTTTGTTAAATTCTTTTAATAATTGCCATTCTTGGTGTTTAAGGCCTTCAGCCGTGAAACAATTCTTAATTGATTGCTATTAAGACCTTCAGCCGTGAGCATGGTTACTTGTTTCAAAATCATAATTTGGTAATTCTATTTTAGCAGTGAGCTTTAAGATCTTGGTGATTTGTCTTTTATATTTTAATAACTGTAATTGTAAGTTACAACAAGTTTAAACAATTCTTAATTTATTCTCATTAAGGCCTTCCTCCGTGAAACGGTTCTTAAATTATTGCCATTATTTTAATTATTTGTTCATTTTAAATAAATTGTGTGTGATTAAAAGAAAAACCAACCAATAGTAACTGATTATGGCCCCGTCCACAATCCTAACCGAATCCTGCCTTCCTTGACTAATATGTCTCGGGTAGAGGCCTCTTTATTCCAATGTTCTGGAGTGGTTAAGCGGTGCTACTCCTTGTGTCATGCTGTGGGAATCCATCGGTTATGACTTCATGACATGGCTGGAAGTGATTAAGGGAACCATGAGGCCACAGTCGTAAGACACAGACTTGCTGCATCCATTAATGTTACCTCTCACGCAACAGTGATGTGGTGCCTGTTTTCTGCAGGACAAGGCACATCCAGGCTTGACACGTGTCTCTATGAACAGTCTACGTGATGTTGAGAAGCTCTAATGACCACCAAGATCCCTGTACTGACCCCAATAGAATTTGTGGTGGACGAGATTGAAAGTCAACTCCGTCCCAGGGGTTATCAACGACCAGTATAACAGTTCTGGGCAGCTTACCTCGGGAGAGGATACAGCGGATTTATGCAATCCTTCCCAAACGAATCAGTGCTTGTTTCTAGGCTAGAGGGGGTGCAACGTTTTACTGACAAGTGGCCTCATACTGCCAACTGCTTTGAAAATGTGACCCGATTTTATAATCACTGAAATAACATCACATACCCTTTGAACCCATGAAGTTTCATTTCTTCCCTCCTCTGCTTCACTGTTTTGTTGATCAAACATCGAAGTTGCAGCCCTCGTCCATACTTTCCATCTCCAAAGCCTTAAGCCAACTTCTATTCTACCAATGTCACCTGGGTTTTGGCTTCTGACAAATCATCGAATGCCATGCTTTTAATTTTCTACGTCTATCAGTCCTTCCCCAATCGAAACCTATATGAAACTGTTAATTAGTATCCTAAGTAATTTCTGGTCCAGCCAGAGTGGCCGAGCGGTTCTAGGCTCTACAGTCTGGGACCGCGCGACCGCTACGGTCGCAGGTTCGAATCCTGCCTCCGGCATGGATGTGTGTGATGTCCTTAGATTAGTTAGGCTTAAGTAGTTCTAAGTTCTAGATGACCTCAGATGTTAAATCCCATAGAGCTCAGAGTCATTTGAACCATTTTTGGTCCTCCTCCCCCATTTTGAATTCTTTCGAATTTCGTACACTTCCCAAAGACCTGACACCAATCACCCTACTGTTTCATCCAAGATCGTCAGCCATAGTATTCTGCCATGTTTATACCAAAACATCTAATTTTAAACATAAAGAGTCTCTAAACCCTCTCGGAATGTAACTTTAAACGCTGTCCTCTAAGTGCCCACAAAATTGGCCTAGGGATTTACTCATCTTTCCAACTTCAACGGATATACTTTTTTCTCTACATCTTACAGGTCCTCTTTCCCCAGTTTTATCCCTCCAATCCCAACAGCTTCTTTTGGGGTCTACCTCCTCCTGTTTTTTCTCCTAGATTCTTTTCAGAACTGTCCCAGAAACTGTCATCACCTACTATTCTTTTCTGTCTGCAGCCCGTTTTCATCCATCCCTTCTCCGTAATAGTCCCAAAACCCAAATCGTGCACCACCTTGAACATGCACAAGGTATTTTATGTAGTCCTGCTGTTTCTTCTGGAGGCAGCTCTTAAATGATTGAGCTCGTCCTCCATGTATTATGGTTCACAGCTTGGTGCGCTAATGTATGGATCACCTGTGTTTTCTGTTTGGGATGGCGAAAAGATTTTTTTTTGGAGGTATCTGTCCGTGTGAATGTGTTTTCTGTAGAACTTTTGCCCCAAAATTCCGTCAACTTATCTGAGTATGTCTTCATCAAAAAATGAAAGTAGACCTCCTTTCTCTTTTTATATAGTGAACTTTATTTTAGAATTAATATCACTCAGAAAATTTAGATATTCTGAGAATACTTTTTCTCCATGAGTCCGTATGACAGTGCACATACCACAACCTCCTGCTCTGGAACCTTTTTGCCTGACTTATAACTGGATATGCGCCTCCTGCAGAAGCTGGGCGACACTGACATGGCATGCTGTGGTCAGCTGTCAGGTCTGTGGCAGATGTACATTGGGGAATTCCTACTCTGATCAAGGCATCAAGAAACTCGTGACGTCGTCTGTTATAGCGTAAACACCCTCGTATCACATGGTTGAGATCTGCAATCTCTGCTGGGTGGACTTCGCGCAATGAAGCCCTTATTATACTCTGACAGGTGCTGATAACACGAGTACGCACCATTTCCGTGTCCTTCACAATGATCACTCAATATCTGACGCAGTTCACGCCCCTTATTGACCCTACCAGGCCTGGTAAAAGCGCTAAACACGAAGAACACCAATGCAATCTGGTGGCTGTTCTACGTCTCACAGAGAATTGGACCTCTACTCATTAATGTACCCGTTAATACACTGACGTCCGACCGCGACTTCTGGTTGCTTCACTGTTTTTGTCTGGTAGTGTGTTTTGTCTGGTGAGGTTTCTGGTGTGGCGCGGCCTTACTTGAAGGGCAGCACGAGCGTCATCCAGGAGTTGTCGGTGAGCATCTCGGGCGTGAGGAAGGTGAGGCAGTGCGTGGTGTAGGGCACGCTGAGGTCTATGAAGCGCAGGTGGTGCGGCGTGTAGTGGAAGCTGCCGAGCGCGAGCGCGGCGCGGCCCTGCTGTAGCTGGCCCAGCAGCCCGTTGACGGAGCCGTCGGCGCGCTGCGTGCCCCACTTCTCCTCCTGCCAGCCCGCCGGCACGTACAGCTCCACCGCGAAGTTCATCGAGTGCGACAGCGCTCCCAGCACCTGCACCCGTCCACCTTATTACCCGCTCACTGCACAGCCCACCGGCAAGACTTTTCGTAAAACAGAGAAAATATCACCAAAAAAATGCAATTCGTCCGTAGTAGAATAGCATTATGACCATTTCGGAGATCGAAAGTCTCCTCTTTAGAAATCACCACGGATTCTACAAACATAGACGTTCCAAATCCCAGATCGCCCTGTTGGTCCTAATACCCAGAAACGCTTGTGGTGGTTGTAATATTTCTGGCTTATTCAGCCATCATATTAGGCTCCAGGAAGCTATTCCCAGGGCAGTGGAGCTGCAAGAAGCATAGAGATGACGCAGTGTGGGGTGAGGTACCGGTGACAGATGTTAGATTCGGTACCATTGCCGTGAGAAAGACTGCCTGCACGATGCTGCTGCTCTGTGTTTGGCTGCTGTGTTCGGCGGTAGGGCGCCAAAACGTTAAACTTCAGTTGCTATTATTAATTAAACTTGTCATCCAAATTACTTCATTTTTTAAAGAAACCTCTCTCAACAGCCACCTATCAATCAGTCATTTCAAAATTATTAAAATCAGAGTATTACTAAAACAAAAGAGTGACGATATTACTGCCGATGCACTTCGGTGGCGTTCGGGTCACGCCTTGCTGGCTTGGCGCACGAAGTGTCTCGGGCAGTCCGGCTCTCCAGCTCTGACCGTTCCAGTAGACAGACATGTTGTCTGTTATAGCAGTATTTGTTTCATGCAATTTTATTTACTACAGTTCCGACTGTCGCTAGGTACAGACATGTTGTCTGTAATAGTAGTATTTGATTCAAGTAATTTTATTCTACAGTTCTGACCGTTCCAGTAGACAGACATGTTGTCTGTTATAGCAGTATTTGTTTCATGCAATTTTATTTACTACAGTTCCGACTGTCGCTAGGTACAGACATGTTGTCTGTAATAGTAGTATTTGATTCATGTAATTTTAGTCTCCAGGTCTGACGGCTCCAGTAGACAGACATGTTGTCTGTGGCAGGACGTATTTCATGTTAATTTAGCCAGATATAATGACTGTGGAAAGATATGTTCAATACGTTGTGATCAAGAATAGTTTCCCGTGTCAATATCAATAAAAACGCGAGTGGCATCCCAAATGAGTTATAGTTTATTCGTAGCAGCAGTTCCTTGCGAAGTTAATTTCAGCCTCAAGAAAAAGAATCCACGCCCTGCGTGCTGTTTTCTGCGCTGGGGACATCATCATCATGAAGACAGCAGGTTAGTGAAGTGTACAAGAACTTATGTATTCCACACAGGGCAGTGGAAACAACTAGGCACCTCACGTGTACTGCATGCACAGTACAAATGTGCTCAGTGACACGTCATCTGCAGTAATGCAGAGGAGGTAAAGAAGGGTGAAAGTATTAACACTATCTCACTTTTATTCCATTTTCTTGCCGTATGGTGCAAATGTAATAATACTGTACCAACAGCCGTTATTTTCATATTGTTTTATTAGGCAACCAATTACGATGTTCCAGTCACATCATCTTCAGGCCTGTCGCATGAATAACACCAAATACCACTCGCACATGTATAAGACAAGGCACCAATGTCACATATGTGACTGCTGTTCACAGAACAATATCAAAATAACTGCTGTTAGTACAGGATTATTGCATTTCATCGACCAGCCGCTGTGCCATGCACCCGAGGCCAAGACAGAGTTACATTTCTTCGTGATGGTACATGTCGCTAGCCCGCCGATTCCGTTAACAAGTGGACACCAAAGAAGATGATGCTGTACTGTGTGGTCTTACCAACATCTGAGTCCATCCTAGTGAAATATGTGAATGAATTAGTAATTTTGAACACCGATGAATCAAAGCTAATCATGGGGTGCAAGTGAACAGGAAAGATTATACCATAATTGTAACAATGGAAAGAGCACAAATCTGATTAATCAACTGAAATTTATTCTGCATTTAAGGGGCGTCCTTGGCTCTGATTACGTGCTACAATAAGGGGACAACAAATTAATTTAATATTGTGCTTAATAATACATTAATTTTTGGCATTTTCATCCTTTACCACTGTAAAAAAGTTGACAATGCAACTCTTAGTATCATAAACTGAAACCGTTTTGATCTTTCAAATTTATATTTTGGAAAGTTTTCAGTGTAATGTTTCCTTAAAGCGTGCAACAACTAAGCAGCGGTACGCCAAAGCTAGCACGTGTTATGTGTACTCAGTTTGCCAGTAAACAATACTAAGTATCCACTGATACATTTTTATGCATAACATTTTGGATATAAGTAACGATTTCTTAAGAAAATATGTCGTTTTTCTAGAAAAATTTGTAAATCAAGACTTACCTGAATAAAAAAAAATCAAAATTCATGTGCTTGAAATATGTTATTCATGAGATTTTACTGAAACTTTACTGCGTAGTTTTGCAAAACAGCCAACTTGCACACTACCATTGTTTACAGCCGAAATCTTCCATTATTTCAGTATTTGTACAGCACTCCCATACCATACGCCTTCGTTCACTCTTACGTCCACGATTCTTGCCATCTATGGTCGCACTGTTTGTCCCTCTCTCTTGTGTTGTGGCTATGGCTGTCGTATGTCCGAGTTTCCGGGGATATTTCCTAGTTTTGAGACAGTCCGGGAGAGTCCTGGGGGAGGGGGGGTTACACAACTACCCAGGGTAAACGTAGACCTGTTTTGTGTCTGGAAGAATTAGACTGATTTGAAATAAATATATTTTAATAAATCTTAGTTAAATTTCTTTAAATGAAGATTGGCGCATAGGTAGCTTTGTTCGTTTTGTATTTTAAAAAATCCAGTGGCGAGCACGCTCTCCTATACAAACATTTTCCGTACTTCATCGTTGAGAACAATGAGAAACTACCGACAACCGACGACCGCATGCACAGCGCCACCCCACCCATCCATCGGCCAACGTATCGTCGATAGACTGTATGTGTGTGTCTGGGAAAATGATCCGATTTGACTCAGTGACTGGGATTTTCGAAGTCTTTGTCCAGGGTCGTTAGTTTAACTGATGGCAAGCCTATTTCTGACGCTACCTGTGCGTCTCCTCCAACGGTTTAGAGTCCCAGTGTCACATTGTATGCTTTCTACTGCTTGCACCACATAGCTCCACGTGGTTTGCTGATGAGTACAGTATTATTCCAAACAATTCACTTTCCTTATCAGATCCTTTTTATCACCAAACTGCTACATAAAACTGGGGCTGAGTTTGTTACGGCGTAAAGTCAAGTGCCAGCACGCGAGTCGGTAACGATGGAGCAGAGAGGGCTGCGAAAAGACATCAGCCAAATACACGCTGGCCATCCCCTCTCCAGGACGACAAGGCGATAGCAGCGGCCATTACGCGAAGACGACATAAGCGCCCCGCCCGACTGGTGGCGGCCCAGTTGAACAGCAGCATCAGGAACAGGCACTTGTATAGCAGCGACTTAGGACCTGTACGAGGGTCGTCCACAAAGTAAGTTCCGTTTCTATTTCTATCTACGGCAGCGCTACGATCGCAGTTCCGAATATGCGCGGCAGTTACTCTGACTCAAGGAGAAGACATGCACGCCATTTTCAGATCGCTGCTGCCGACGTGTGCTTTGTAGTGCTTCTTTATCATGTCAGCCGTAATTGAAAATGCCACCGCGTGTGAAAGCAGATCTGTGATTCCTTTTCTAAATGAAAGAAAGTTATACCAAAGGAAATTCATTGGCAATTCTGCGAGGTTTACGGACAAAATGCTATGAGTTATTCAATGGTTAGAAGATGGATCAGACTGTTCAGTGAAGGACATGATCAAGTGCACGATGAAGAACGAATTGGGCGCCCATCTGTGGTTACTGATGAACCGGTTCACACAACTGAAGAGAAGATAAATCACAACAATAAGTTTACACTTACAGGGGGAGGCCATGACGTTTGGAACGCGGATTTATTGCAAACTTCGCACGCTCGTAGTACTCCATGAGGACAACAAAATGTGTAGCGTGTACTTCTCAAGCGTTATTGAGAAAATCGCAAGATAATTTCGGTCGTCAAATATGCGTGGCCATTTTTACCATGAAGCGGCTGCAGCCGAGTGGTGCCGGCACGGTAGCTCAGCGTGTTCGATCAGAGAGCTGGTTGGTCTCTGTAATAAAAAAAACTGAGTGAAACGATCAACAAACGAACTTGACCGGATGTCATGTGACGTCCGCAACGAACAAACACATCGAACAACAACGAACAAAAAAAAAAAAAAGCGTGTTCTGTCAGAGTGTTAGCTACCCTTTCTGATAAAAGAACTGAGCGAACGGGTCAACGAACAAACTGAACGGGTGTCATCTGACGTCCGCCCTGAACAAATTCAACGAGAAATATAGAACAATTGATTTTTTTAAAAAAAAGTGGTTCGCGTTCAAGCCGCTGGATCGAGTTCCGTTCGTCAGTTTTGTTTTTTTATTTTCAACACAGTCATTTTTCTTTACTATTGATGACCTGTGGTATCGTGTTGAAGCTGCATGGGCACGCCATACAAGCTCTGACTCAATGCCCAGTCGTATCAAGGCCGTTATTACGGCCAGAGGTGGTTGTACTGGGTACTGATTTCTCAGGATCTATGCACCCAAACTGAGTGAAAATGTAATCACATGTCAGTTCTAGTATAATATATTTGTCCAATGAATACCAGTCTATCATCTGCATTTCTTCTTGGTGTAGCAATTTTAATGGCCAGCAGTGTAATTAATGTGACTGGACTGTGTATGTAGTGATTGCTAAAACTGCAGTATTTCTCGTCGCAGTCGGTAATGTTTAACCTCCAGCTTAGTAGACTCGTCGAGAATGAGGGTGTAACGGTACTTTGCGGGCAGGCGTGTCAATTAGCATCATATTAATTAAAATCGGGGAAGAATTAAAAAGGGGAAAGTAATACGAAACTTTAATAACTGCACAGTATTACTAACAAGGGAACCTCCCCATCGCACACCCCTCAGATTTAGTTATAATATGGCACAGTGGATAGGCCTTGAAAAACTGAACACAGATCAATCGAGAAAACAGGAAGAAGTTGTGTGGAACTATGAAAAAAATAAGCAAAATATACAAACTGAGTAGTCCATGGGCAACATAGGCAAGATCAAGGATGAGGTGGTCCCGTGGTTAGCGCGAGCAGGTGCGGAACAAGAGGTCCTTGGTTCAAGTCTTCCCTCCAGTAAAAAATTTAAAGTTTTATTTTCAGACAATTATCAGAGTTCAGGCACTCACACATAATCAATTTCGCTCTCCAAAATTCCAGGACATGTTCAGATTTTCTTGGACATAAGCAGGATTTGACGGTCTACACACGGAAAAATTTGAAAACGTTAAAAACATATGTTTTAACAGAGCACAGAGAAAACTGTGCGACTGTGAAACTGTTGCATTCATTTGTTGCAGTTTATGTAACACACTCTTATGTTTTCATCACTTTTTTGGGAGTGATTATCACATCCACAAGAAAACCTAAATCGGGCAAGGCAGAAGAATCTTTTTACCCATTCGCCAAGTGTGCAAGTTAGGTGGGTCGACAACATATTCCTGTCATGTGACGCACATGCCGTCACCACTGTCGTATAGAATATATCAGAATTGTTTTCCTGGATCAAATGTTTTCGGTTCCCATTGGAGAGGCACGTCCTTTCGTCTACTAATCGCACGGTTTTGCGGTGCGGTCGCAAAACACAGACACTAAACTTATTACAGTGAACAGAGACGTCAATGAACGAACGGATAGATCATAACTTCGCAAAAATGAAGTACGTAAACTTTTCGCTCGCGGGTAGACTTGAAGCAAGGACCTCTCGCTTCGCAGCTGCTCACTCTAACCACGGGACCAGGGCGCTCCTGTGCCCACATTATCCTTGATGTTGCCTATGTTGCCCATGGACTACTCAGTTTGTATATTTTGCTTATTTTTTCATAGTTCCACACAACTTCTTCCTGTTTTCTCGACTGATCTGTGTTCAGTTTTTCAAGGCCTATCCACTGTGCAAATTGTAACTAAATCTGAGGGGGGTGCGATGGGGAGGTTCCCCTGTAAGAAGCAATATAATGAAAAGTAATAAGAAGCAAAGTAGCAAAAACCAAGCGGGACAGAAAGATATAGGGGCGAGTTTGTTTTTTAATAGATATAAAAGAACATGTAACACATTATTGAGCTCTCTACCTTCAGTTATCGCCATAGGGCTAGTCGATGAAAAAGTGGTACGCGACTGCGAAATTCGTTAAGGAGATTGTTTAAAGACTCTTCAAGCACGTTTAAAATGCATTACGTGTGACGAAGTGATCAGAGACGTTTATTGTCGGGTGGAGTGAAAATGAATCCGACAACATAATTCGAACTTTGGTTAGCTGGGAAAAATACTCTTGGTAAACTACTATGGTTGTGGAACCCACGAAAATTGTGCGCAACGGAAAGCTATAGTTTACGTAATTCTGCATTTTATAAAATGGTGAATTTTATCCTTGGACGGTTGCGGGGGTAATTGATACAAACAACGCGCCAGCATAAAAAATAGTTCGCTTATTAACAACCAGATATTAATTAACGGGGACATAAAATACTAAAAAAGAAGGATAGGATCATCACCTCCAATCCCGATTCATATTTCATATTTAATTAGTGAAAAGAAAAGTGTTAATAAAGAAACTACATTTCAATTTTATCCACGATTTTGGCTTCATTACGTAGACTTGACTACATGATAAACAATATCTGTGGAAGTTGTATGCAACGTATCGTCATAATATTTATCCAACCAATTTTGTGAGACACCAAAAATGTAAATGCATGAAATTGTTCTTACCGCGCTTGTATAATGTGTGAGTGTGACGAACTATATTGAGAAACTGAACATCCATTACGTACTTGCAAGTTTATCTGCGAAAATGGTCCTTGTCGGTACATCAGCATAGAGTTCGAATAGAATCGCTGGAATATTCCAAAACATTCAGATTAATCGAACATCTAAATACGTATAATGCTGGTACCACCAGGATGTGTTCTTTCTCCTCACCCCCGCGGCAGTAATTGAATTAAGAGTCAGCCGGGAAATACATTTAAATCAATTGACGATTATTGAGCTAGCGTCACGAATTTTCAAACGTCCACTGCCATGTATGAAAGCGAGTGACACCACGAGTGTTAAAGTCGATCGAGGGGTGTCGCCGTGATCGTATTGAATGACATTGAGCGGTTACAAGGTTCAAATGGCTCTGAGCACTATGGGACTCAACTGCTGAGGTCATTAGTCCCCTAGAACTTAGAACTAGTTAAAATGGTTCAAATGGCTCTGAGCACTATGGGACTCAACTGCTGAGGTTATTAGTCCCCTAGAACTTAGAACTAGTTAAACCTAACTAACCTAAGGACATCACAAACATCCATGCCCGAGGCAGGATTCGAACCTGCGACCGTAGCGGTCTTGCGGTTCCAGACTGCAGCGCCTTTAACCGCACGGCCACTTCGGCCGGCGCGGTTACAAGGGGTACAATGTAATGCATGGAAATGCCATACCCAGATTCTAGGAGGGGGACTGAAATGTCGCTTCTCGACCCAGGGAAAGTGCCACCTCTCATTCGCTAGCCGTTTCACTACATCTACATCTACATTTATACTCCGCAAGCCACCCAACGGTGTGTGGCGGAGGGCACTTTACGTGCCACTGTCATTACCTCCCTTTTCTGTTCCAGTCGCATTTGGTTCGCGGGAAGAACGACTGTCTGAAAGCCTCCGTGCGCGCTCCAATCTCTCTAATTTTACATTCGTGATCTCCTCGGGAGGTATAAGTAGGGGGAAGCAATATATTCGACACCTCATCTAGAAACGCACCCTCTCGAAACCTGGACAGCAAGCTACATCGCGATGCAGAGCGACTCTCTTGCAGCGTCTGCCACTTGAGTTTGCTAAACATCTCCGTAACGCTATTACGGTTACCAAATAACCCTGTGACGAAACGCGCCGCTCTTCTTTGGATCTTCTCTATCTCCTCCGTCAACCCGATCTGGTACGGATCCCACACTGATGAGCAATACTCAAGCATAGGTCGAACGAGTGTTTTGTAAGCCACCTCCTTTGTTGATGGACTACATTTTCTAAGGGCTCTCCCAATGAATCTCAACCTGGCAACCGCCTTACCAACAATTAATTTTATATGATCATTCCACTTCAAATCGTTCCGCACGCATACTCCCAGATACTTTACAGAAGTAACTGCTACCAGTGTTTGTTCCGCTATCATATAATCATACAATAAAGGGCCGGCCGAAGTGGCCGTGCGGTTAAAGGCGCTGCAGTCTGGAACCGCAAGACCGCTACGGTCGCAGGTTCGAATCCAGCCTCGGGCATTGATGTTTGTGATGTCCTTAGGTTAGGTAGGTTTAACTAGTTCTAAGTTCTAGGGGACTAATGACCTCAGCAGTTGAGTCCCATAGTGCTCAGAGCCATTTGAGCCATACAATAAAGGATCCTTCTTTCTATGTATTCGCAATACATTACATTTGTCTATGTTAAGGGTCAGTTGCCACTCCCTGCACCAAGTGCCTATCCGCTGCATATCTTCCTGCATTTCGCTACAATTTTCTAATGTTGCAACTTCTCTGTATACTACAGCATCATCCGCGTAAAGCCGCATGGAGCTTCCGACACTATCTACTAGGTCATTTATATATATTGTGAAAAGCAATGGTCCCATAACACTCCCCTGTGGCACGCCAGAGGTTACTTTAACGTCTGTAGACGTCTCTCCATTGATAACAACATGCTGTGTTCTGTTTGCTAAAAACCCTTCAATCCAGCCACACAGCTGGTCTGATATTCCGTAGGCTCTTACTCTGTTCATCAGGCGACAGTGCGGGACTGTATCGAACGCCTTCCGAAAGTCAAGGAAAATAGCATCTACCTGGGGGCCTGTATCTAATATTTTCTGGGTGTCATGAACAAATAAAGCGAGTTGGGTCTCACACGATTGCTGTTTCCGGAATCCATGTTGATTCCTACAGAGTAGATTCTGGGTTTCCAAAAACGACATGATACTCGAGCAAAAAACATGTTCTAAAATTCTACAACAGATCGACGTCAGAGGTATAGGTCTATAGTTTTGCGCATCTGCTCGACGACCCTTCTTGAAGACGCGACCCGACTACAGCGGCAGCTCGTACCTCGACTTCGAGGCCGGTGAAGCCGGCGTCGGAGTGCAGGGCGGCGGGGACGTTGTCGAAGGTGGCCGCGACGAGCGGCTGCCCGCGCAGGTTGGCAGCCTTGTCGCGGAACAGGTCGCGGCCCGAGTGCAGGCGGCCGCGCTTCCACGTGTCGAGACGACGCAGCACCAGCGGGAAGCGCGCCCTGGCCGGGAACGGCACCGTCGACAGCTCGAACCAAGTGTCGCGCCGGGCGCCGCCGTAGCGCCGCAGGAACACCACGTCCACCAGCTTGCGCCACAGGCCGAGCAGCGGCCGCGCCAGCAGCCGGTCGTCGTGCAGCAGCAGCAGCAGTGCGCGGCTGCTCAGCCGCCGCTCCCTACGTAGCACAAGGAGTCCTTAGCGCTAGGATTTCACCCGGAGCAAGTCCCGCGCACTCAACCCCGGTTTCCCCGGTCTTTGTTCGGCGCCTAGGCATCGTTTCAGTTGACCCACGTGGCTTACCGCGTTTGGCTGCAGTTGGTGTGAATGTTAAATTAATATCTTGTTAGGTCTTAAATTTTGCCAGATAGTTAAAAGATACGTTACAACAAAACGTGCACAATTGTCCTCAGCTGTGCCAGGTACTTCCACAGCAAAAATAAAAGAAAACAGTTTAGCACTGAATTCTTTGAATACGAGAACTCAGTAGCCAGATGAATAGCCTATGAAGAAACATACTTCTAGAGAAAAAGCACCCAAAGCTAAAACAGGAAAAACCTAAACTCAAAGAATAATTTGCTTGAAGAAAGAGGAACCACAGTGTACTTGACACTTAAATTTCAGAATTCAGACAGTATATGTGAAACAAGCACAAATGTTCACTATACTTCCGGAGGGCATCAAAATTACTTTGTTCTTGCTAGATCGATCCAAGCTGTTTTTGTGTGTTATTCACTGACTAGTTTTGCTGAAAAGCTTTAGGGGTGGAAGAAGAACTAGCACAGCCGTGAAACGCTGCAGCATTTATCTCCTCCATAACTACTCTGTGTCAAACATACACATCATCATTATTATTTTTAAAAAATGGTTTGAATGACATTTACGAAATTAATAAATCTTTTGGTTAAAAACAGAAAGGATAAAGAATAACGACAGATTATTTTCTTGAGACGTTTGCAACAGCATACAGGACACTAATCACACAGAAACAGACGCAATTCTTTATAACCCCGTTTATAATGCGCAGGTATGGCGTTGGAAGAATTTACAAGTTAAAATTCACCCATTACCCATGCAAATACTAACGAAATATGTCATATAAGCAAATATCTTACTGCTTTCATTAGGCATTTCTACTTTATGGCATTCTTACATTCTTTAATCTTCGTGAGCTACTACATACACAAAACGACTTTCACCTATTTCTATATACCGTTGATTTTAGACAACAGAGTTTATTCGACTGCATCCGTGTCTTTACTACCGACATGACAGATTCAAGACCATTGTTTTCGCATTGTATGTTTGCTCTGCTGTTTCCCTCAAATAACCGTATTATAATAAGTGAATTAGTTAATGAAAATTTGTTCTTATTGCCCATAAATAACATCACGTTTTTTTTCTGTTTTATATTGCTGGCGATGCTTTCAATTCTCTATAAATATTTTTATTTCTTTAATAATGCAGATTCATATTATAAAACTATCTAGAAAAACTTAAATTTCTTAACATTACTGAATTTCATCACAGTGTAACATGTGTTGGACTGTTTGCGGAACTGGCGGCTGTTTAGGGGAGGGCCTTACACTATGGATAGGCATGGAGGGGGGTGATAGGCCGGACTTGTTCCGGGTGAAATCCTAGCGCTAAGGGCACGTCGTAGCACACCCATAGCAGGTGCAACAGTATGAAACCACAATTTCCCTAAGCAGTGCGCGGCTGCTCAGCCGCCGCTCCCTGCGTAGCACACCCATTTTTTTTAGCAGGTTTTCAAAAACAAAAAAAGGCTGCGATAGCTTTCATAGACCTAACAGCTACCTATGACACTGTATGGAAGGAAGGACTTCTACACAAACTGATAAAAGTAATCCCCTGCCGTATGACACCGAGACTTATCGAGACTTATCAACAATATTCTTTCGGATAGATACTTCCAGGTGATACAGGTTCAAATGGTTCAAATGGCTCTGAGCACTATGGGACTTTACATCTGTGATCATCAGTCCCCTAGAACTTAGAACTACTTAAACCTACCTAACCTAAGGACATCACACACATCCATGCCCGAGGCAGGATTCGAACCTGCGACCATAGCAGTCGCGCGGTTCCGGGCTGAGCGCCTAGAACCGCTAGACCACCGCGGCCGGCGGTGATACAGGGTAATGACATAAACAAACAGAGGAAACTGAACAATGGACTGCCTCAAGGATTGGTTTTAGCACCAATGCTCTTTAACACGTTCGCTGCCATCGGCGCACCAGCGCGCCCGGCCAATACTGGTGCACATGCCGTGGACGCGCCTGCGTGGCGAGAGTCTCAGCTGTTGCGAGGCACCACGGTTTAGTCGGGGTGAGGTTCGCGTTTTTGCCCTACAGTTTTTCTCTGTTGTGGGACTGAAATTGGAAAACATTCGTGACACGGCGGGCCCTTCAGAACCTAAGAAGCGTAAAATACGAGACACAATAAACGTAAAAAACTAACGGATGCGGAATTAATACGAATATTAGAAGAAAGCGATTCGGAAACGGAATTGGCAAGTGGGGAGGACGGGTGGGAATCCAGTGAAGACTCTGACGGAGCCGAGTTTGCTTTAGATGATACTGTAGAAATGGCTGCGAATCCAAGCAACAGGGGAAGGACAGAAGGAGTGGTAACAAGTGGTAACGTAGCTGATACAAGTGTTGCATGGGAAAGCGAGCCAGTTGGAATGGTAGATTGCCCGTTTATAAAAAATGAGGGACTGCTAATTCAACCAACGGGAAACACTCCCTTAGATTATTTTCGTCGTTTGCTGACGGACGAATTTCTATTGAAAGTTGTAGAAGGAACAAATCGAAACGCAATTGAATTATTCCTTTCTGTGGGAACCAAAGAACAATCACGAATAAATTGTTGGAAAGATGTGGCGGTTTGCGAATTGTTAGTGTTCTTGGGAGGTTATCCTGCACATGGGAAAAGTAAAGATGAGGAAGTTGCAGGACTATTGGAAAATGGACCCTTTATTTCACGTGAAAGGAATTGCCGATAGTATTTCACGAAATCGTTTTCTTCTGATACTACATGCATTGCATTTTTCTGAAAATCCAAAACAGGTCGATCCAAAACCATCCGACAGGTTGTATAAAATACGTCATGTTATCAATTTTTTCAATGAAAGGATGTGCCATGTATACTACACTGGACGGGAACTGTCACTGGACGAATCAATGATCCTTTGGCGTGAAAGATTACTTTTCTGCCAATACATCAAAAGTAAAAAGCACAAATATGGCATAAAGCTATATATTTTGACAGCTCCCACTGGAATGGCCCTAAAATTCGCGGTATACATTGGCATGCTGGACGATTTAGGAGGAAGAGGCCATGCGCAAAAAATTGCTCTTCGTTTACTGGATGAAAAGTTGAATGTTGGTCACCACGTGTACATGGACAATTACTACAATAGCTTCGCATTGGCTAAGTTGCTCCTGGATAAGAAGACTCACTGTGCGGGAACTCTGAGGGCGAATAGGAAGGATACAGCCAAGGAAATACACAAGGCAAAATTACGAAAAGGTGAAGCCGTTGCCAGATTTGTGGAACGAGTTATGATAGGTAAGTGACGTGATAAGAGGGAGGTTTGCTACATTTCTAATGCATTTAGCCGGACGGTGTGGTCGTGCGGTTCTAGGCGCTTCAGTCTGGAACCGCGTGACTGCTACGGTCCCAGGTTCGAATCCTGCCTCGGGCATGGATGTGTGTGATGTCCTTAGGTTAGTTAGGTTTAAGTAGTTCTAAGTTCTAGGGGACTGATGACCACAGCTGTTAAGTCCCATAGTGCTCAGAGCCATTTGAACCATTTCTAATGCATTTGCAAATGAAGTGGTTGAAGTTGAAAACAAAAGAAAGCAGAAGAAATCTAAGCCCTAGGTCATTGTAAACTACAATAAATTTATGTCGGGAGTTGATCGGCACGATCAGATGTTATCATATTACCTCTCGAAACGAAAAACTATACGCTGGTACAAGAAACCTTTTATCCTTTTATCATATCAGCGCACAGTCCGCTGCAGATTGAAAATCTCATTCTGGAA
This sequence comes from Schistocerca nitens, assembly GCF_023898315.1. Classification (NCBI taxonomy): domain Eukaryota; kingdom Metazoa; phylum Arthropoda; class Insecta; order Orthoptera; family Acrididae; genus Schistocerca; species Schistocerca nitens. The sequence goes on along the minus strand of NC_064614.1, from coordinate 1,062,419,639 downwards.
CCTTTTATCCTCGTTATGGAAATGATGCTGACAAATGAACATGCATTACACAATAAGTATTCTGGCACAAAAATGCCGTTCCAAGAATTCAGACTCAGTATTATAAGAGCACTATTGCCACAAAAACAGATAGAACGGCCAGCCAGAAATCCCCAACATGTTGCGGTAAAACGAGAATCAACTGGAAAATCAAAAACACCGAGAAAAAAGTGCAGATCAAGCGCCAGCCGAGGACAACGAACAGACACGATTTACAAGTGCCCAAATTGCCCAAATAAAGCAGGGTATTGTTTGAATTGTTGTCTTATTCACCAACTCTAAAGGCAGATAGCACTTTCGTTGTTCCATCATTTTTCGACAGTTATGTGTAGGTACTATTGTTGAACTTTGTATTTATTTTATTTGTTTGAGTGTAATCGGTCAAGTTCTTGATTGTATCTTTCCTGAGCTTTGACATACATTGTATTCCGGAAGTTTCTTCAAGATCTTGTGTTTGTTTTTGAATGCTGTTTATTCTGTATTTTTTGTTCAATAAGTATGTCGTTTGCCAGTAGGATGTTTCGTTTTATTTTTGAATATAAAATAAAAATGTAGTACTCTAAACTGTCACAATTTTCAGGAAAAATAAAAGCGACGCACTAGCGCGTCCATGGCCACCCGCTACAGAATGTGGCCTGATATGCCACTGACACCTTAGTGCGCCCCAAAAAAATTTGATTCACATGAGTAAATTTTATCATTTACTTATAAAATAAATAAATTTTATATTATTTTAGCAATACAGTTTGAGATTCTATTAAAAAAATTGGTTACGTGGCAACGCAAGGCCAATTACAGTGGCAGTGAACGTGTTAATCTTCACATCTCTGACCTGCCTGAAAGCATCTCAAGGAAGTTCAACTATGCAGCCCTAGCTATCCAAAGCAAGCAGTTTGAAGACACTGAAAACATCCTCACAACTGACCTAAACAAAATGCATGAGTATTTCACCAAATGGAGGCTAATACCAAATCCCACCAAGACTGAAGTCAGCTGTTTTCATTTGAACAACAGAATGGCGGGATATGAGCTGAAGGTTCATATGAATAACAGTCAACTGCGATATCAGCCATATCCAAAGCACCTGGGGGTCACTCTAGGTAGGACATTATCCTTCAAAAGACACCTGGAACATTTATCCAATAAAATAAGCTCACGGAACAGCCTCATTCGGAGGCTCTGCAGCACGAACTGGGGAGCAGCAGCAGACGCACTACGAACCTCTGCACTCGCCTTAGTGTACTCTGCAGCCGAGTACTGTGCACCAGCGTGGTTAACCAGCAAGCATGTAAACAAGGTGGACACTCAGCTCAACGCTGCTATGAGAACCATAACCGGATGCATAAAGACTACCCCACCATATTGGCTTCCAACATATACAGCTCCACCCTCCCTGCGAAGACAGTATGCTCTGATGAAGGAATACACAAAAATAATGAATAACCCCCTTCTTCCTATCCATGAAGATGTCCCAACTTTGGAAAGAATACGATTCCGCTCCAGAAATCCCCCTTTAAGACTGGCCCAACAACTGTCAGCTGCCAACTTCAGCATGGGTACTAAATGACACGAGAGCTGGAGTGATAGTGCCGCCCCTGACAACCATGAACTTATCTGTCCGTCAGAGAAACCTAAGGGCTTTGAACTTCCATGACAGCTGTGGAAAAGCCTAAACAGAATCCGAACAGGACATGGATTATGTGCACACAATCTACACCAGTGGAGAAAGCTTCCCAGCTCTAGCTGTGACTGTGGGGCACCTAATCAAACAATACAGCATATCACCCAGGACTGTGAATTAAGAGCCTACCAGGGTAGTCGGGCTGACTTCTTCAACGCCACACCGCCCTGCCTCGAATGGATCGCCAATTTGGACGTCAGAATTTGGAGACTTGTGTAACGCAAAATATCTCCTGTGATGTTACTTTTTATTGTGTTTATGTATTATATTTTATCTGAATATGTATCCTTCACTTATGTATTTTATAGTGTATTTTATCATGTAATTTCATAATGTAATAAGTGTAAACTATGTGTGTAGCGCCATACGCTAAATAAAAAAATAATAACCAGGTGTAGCAGTATGAAACAAGAATTTCCCAATAGATGGTGGTAGCCGCCAGTGTAGGGCCCGTGAGAGCGCGTCTGCTACGCCATCTGCTTCCTGTAACGGCTGACGACGAATGTCAACAGACAATAACCCAAGTTCCATACATCGGTGTCTGTTTCAAACCTCACCTGTAAACATGTCGACTTATGTGCCTACGAACTACGATTTGCGGACAGCATTGATTTTCTTTTATCATTTGAAGAAAACTGCTGCAGAATCGGATCGAATGCTTGTCAAAGCTTTCGGCGAACATGCCATTGGGAAAGCACAGTGTTTCGAGTGGTTCAAAAAATTCAAAAGTGGTGATTTAGACGTGAGAAATGACGAACGCGGAAAACCACCGAAAAATTTCGAAGATAATGAATTGCAGGCCGTATTGGATGAAGATGATACTCAAACTCAGCAGGAACTCGCGGAACAATTGAATGTGACGCAGAAAGCCGTTTCTCTTCGGTTGAAAGCTATGGGAAAGGTGCAGAAAGTTGGAAAATGCGTCATGGAGCAAATAAAAATGACTGACATATATGATTGTTTTGATTTATGTTTTATTTAATAAAAGATGTTAGCTTAGTAAAAGTTGTTATGGACAGAAAGAAGAAACGGTGCTTCCGTTATAGAAGAATTTAGAATCACAAGAAGTTTATCTTCCTGTGTCAGTCAAACATACTTGCAGTTCCTTGGGAACATCTTGAAAAGGGAAGGGGGTAATTTAGAAAAGACTATCTTACAAGGTAAAATCGAAGGCAGAAAACTACGAGGAAGAGCAACAAGTAGACCAAGTGAAGAAGATTGCCGGCCTACTATTTGACGTTATATTTAGAAGAGTTGAAGATCGCTATGGATGGAGACGTCTAGTCGAAGATTCATTTCCTTAAAAATGGATGAAAAATGAAGCTACGACACTCAGCAATAGGCAAAACGACTAATGATGACGATGCCATTAACTGTTACAACTTCCAAACTACAGTCCAAGACGGAAGACATAAGACTAAAAAATCAATATCTATGACAGGGGACGTGTATCGTTCGAAGGCACGCTTTTTAGACTGTCACCTCTACCCAGTCCAGTAACAGAAGTTTAATATATATTTTCTTATTCCATTTTTAAATCACAACATTCACTTTTTACATGCTGCAGTCCTTTTTTTGAAATTACAAAAAATTGTCTGGAGAATTAAAATTTTTTCAAATGTGAAATATTTTCCAAGGTGCAACATGATCATGTACATAGTAAAATTACTATTCTATTAAATTTTAAAAGCATTGCAATCGAGACGCTCTTGTCAATATTATATACAGTTGTCTGTCTCTCACAGTATACTAAACATCAGTAATCGAAATCAAATTAAGAAGACGTATTATAAAAAAACTTGTTACAAGTTAAATGTATTTTTAAACTGAAGTTGTTGGAAACTAACACAAATTTCCATTTTGAAAACAGATAAAATTTTAAATACATTAACGAAATTCAGTTAGTCTGCAGATATCACATGTCCCACGGTAAAAGACCTACATCTGTTTCAAGGTACACGATGGTGGTCTACAAATGCTGCATGAAACTCAATCTTATGTCTAGCAACAAGAAAAAAGCAGAAAATGACGGAAACTTATGGCGATCTCTAGTGCGCATTCCCTCACAGTCAGTAGCCTGAAGCTCTGACCAATAAACATCATGTGTTCCGGTGTACACTATTCTCTAGGCTGGGTACAACACTCTTCCAGACAATATCAACGAGTCATCATTGCAGTCAGTGGACTCATAGAAATGCCCGGGTGTTGCAGCTTGTAGAAATATGGGACTGAATAAATCGTAGGCTCAGCTGTAGGTAGACTTCGGTTGGATACCGTAAAACTTCAGTGAGTCCACAAAGGAGATTGCTTACTAAGCATTCGTGTGACTCAAACTAGAATAATGCTCAAGAGTGTGGAAATCACACCAGATAGTACTGACAAGGGATACTGAATGTACACAAAGACGAAAAGCAGGAATAGCCACAAAGTTTTTTGACCTATGCGAGAGCATGACTGAGATGCTGAAGAACACAACATGGCTGTCGTTTGAAGACATATGCCAACTATTTTGTGAAATCCACCTATTTAAAAAGTTATAAGAACCAGCACTAACTAAAAAAAATGTTCAGTTGTGTGTGAAATCTTATGGGACTTAACTGGTAAGGTCATGAGTCCCTAAGCTTACACACTACTTAACCTAAATTATCCTAAGGATAAACGCACACACCCATGCCCGAGGGAGGATTCGAACCTCCGCCAGGACTAGCCGCACAGTCTAAGACAGCAGCGCCTTAGACCCCAGCACTAACTAAGGAATGTAGGAGTACGAGGTGCGACAATAAAGTAATGAGACTGATTTTCTTTGCAAGATGTGGCAACCCTGCAGGCTTTCATAGGCACAATGTCTTTGACCTTGGTCTATAAGCTGCTTCTAGTCCGAACAGCACATCGATGCAACTGCTCAGTCGTGAGTTGTGCTGTTATAAGTTAACACGTGTTTGTGTCTTTCATCACGAAAATGGAACCGCATAATATTGCCCAACAGTATGCCATTTCTTTTTGCGTTAAATTGGGTGAAAATGCGACGACAACTTACGGTAAGTTCAGAGGGCTTTTGGAGAGGAGGTTATGTCAAGAGCTCAAGTTTTTCGTTGGCATAAAATGTTTAGTGAAGGCAAACGAATGTTGAAGATGAAGACCGCAGTGGACGACCATCAACCTCACGGACGGATGTCAACTTGGCCAGGGTGCGTGACTCGTACGATCTGATCGAAGATTATCCGTGAAAATGATTGCAGAAGAACTGAACATCAATTGAAAAGCGGTTCGTCTAATAATAACTGAATATCTTGGTATGAGAAACATTTGTGCAAAAATAGTCCCCAAAAATCTCACACCACAACAGCGAGAAACACGGAAAAATGTGGCAGCTGATCTGTTAGAGCAAACGGAAATCAATCTAGAATTGTTGAGCCATGTTATCACTGGTGATGAAAGTTGGTTTTTTCAGTATGATCCAGAGACAAAACGCCAAAGTTCGCAATGGTGCTCAAAGGAATTACCCAGACCAAAAAAAGCTCGCATGTCAAAGTCAAAAGTGAAATGCATGATTGTGTGCTTCTTTGATTCCAAGGGAATTGTTCATAAAGAATGGGTGCCTCCTGGACAAACAGTTAACTAATATTACTACAAAGAAATTTTAGAAAGACGTCGTAAAAGGGTTCTTCGTGTCCGTGTCAACATTGCTGATAATTGGATTCTGCATCACGATAATGCGCCATCCCATACTGCTCTGTCAGTACAGCAATTTTTAACCTCAAAACAAATTTCAGTACTACCACAGCCACCTTATTCATCAGATATCGCTCATTGCGACTTTTTTCTATTTCAAAGAGTCAAAACGGCGGTCAAGGGACACCATTTTCAAACAACACAAGACGTCCAAAATGCTGTGACGAGGGTCTTGGAGGATATTGCAGAAAAATGAGTCCCAGAAATGTTACCATCAATGGCAGAAGCGCTGGAAAAAGTGCGACTACAACGGTAAGCAACATTTTTTTCACATCAGTCTAATTACTTTATTGTCGCACCTCGTATACTACAACCCCGTAAATACCACTCACGCAGTATCGGCGAAGAGAAGTTTACACCAATTGCAATGTGCATACGGCATTGAAGTAATAATTCTTCCCGTGCTCCATACACGAATGGAACAGTATGAAGCCATAGCAATTTGTAATATCGAAAAAACCGTCTGCTATGTGCTTCACAGTGGCTTGCAGAGTCTAGATGCAGGTATACATGAAGAATGATGTGAGGACGTGATGGCTACTTGGCGTGTCTAACCTTAATAGAATTTTTCAGGTGGGGTTCTCAGCGCGCCATGTCCAGAGGTTCAGTTGTTTCACTAGTGCATCATTCGAAGACTTGACAGCAAGTGTTCGAATGATGCACTAGTGAAACGATTTAATAAACGAAATCCAGGGATTTGTGGCACTATATGACATCATCGTTTACTTGGAGAGATGCATATGGGACCAGAAGATGGCATAGCAGAATGCCGGAACTGGTAGCCTCCAAAATAAAATAAAATAACATCTCAGTTACACAGCTGTTGAAGAATTTAATTGATATTGACAATTGAGATCCCACACACTGTTGACTGCAGAACGAAGGTGACGCGATGGAATCAGGACAGCAGTGTGACAGGAAAAGTAGGCACAAGTCCTTCCAGGACTAGTCACGAGAAGACCGTAGGATTGTTCGGCTGCCTGTTACGAATATATGGGTGAAAAGAGATGAAACCCGAGCAGAACAAGAAGAATGTTACTGCGAACCGTCAGGGGCAGTTTACTGGAAGCGCGGTTAAGATCTCTGGTTGACATGGTTCACTGGAACAAAGATTACTGGTAAGCCAGCGTGTCGGCACGAATCTCTCTGATTTTATCTTCATGGTCTTTTAGCGGTATATACGCAGCAGGAACCCATACATTTGTTGACCCTTCTAGGAAAGTACGGTCTCGGAGCGTTAACAATAAACCACGTCGCGATGCAGAACGCCTCTCTTGTGGTGTCTGCTAGTGCAGTTGATAGATCATCTGAGTGACACTTTCGTGCTTATGAAATGATCCTGTAACGAAAAGTGCTGCTCTTCTTTGGATCTTCTCCGTTTTAGAGAAAGCTATCTTATTTGGTACGGATCCCATATTGACGAGCAATACTCAAGGATTGGTTGGACTACGGTTTTGTAAGAGCCTTTGTTGAAGGACTATAGTACCCGAGGACTCTACCAGTGAATGTCAGTCTCGCATCTACCTTTCCTGCGATTAGTGTAAAGGTCGTTCCTCTATAAATGGCTCCGTACGCACAGTCCCAGATATTTCATGGCAGTAACTGCTTCCAGTGATTGATCTGCAATCGTGTACTCATACGATAATGGGTCTTTCTACATATACGCAGTACGTTATACTTGCCTATGCTGAGAGTCCATTGCCACTAGCTACAAAATGTTTCCAATGGCTCTAAGCACTATAGGATTTAACATCTGAGGTCATCAGTCCCCTAGACTTAGAACTACTTAAACCTAACTAACCTAAGGATAGCACACACACCCATGCCTGAGGCAGGATTAGAACCTGCGCCCGTAGCAGCAGCGCGGTTCCGGACTGAAGCGCTTAGAACCACTCGGCCACAGCGGTCGGCACTCACTACACCTAACGTCGTTCCTCTGCAGGTATTCCTGGATTTAGTTACAATTTTCTAGCGCTGCAACTTTTCTGTAAACAACAGCAATAGCGAAAAGCCTCATGGAACTTCTGATGTTGTCTCCTACGTCATTTCGAAGTTATGGAACGTATTGTTTAATAGGTGCCTTTTAAAAGCCAGTTTAAATAATGTCGATTTAACAATCCTTTTAATCTCCCTGGGCAATGTATAGTACAATTTTATTCCTTGGTGAAAAAAGCTGTCCTGAGTTTTATGTTTATTGTGTATTGGTTAATGTAAGTTGAGTCTTGAACTTGTTCAGTGGGCATATGCAGGGGTGTTTCTGCCGAAATTATCAAGATTATTTTTTAAGCACGTAACTGATTGGCGAGTGTACTCACATGGTGTAGCTAAATCCCATTATGTTTTGAACATGTCTTTACAATTTGCTCGATTACTATTTCCGATTTTTCCAAACAGCACGCACAAGCCAACTATCACTACGTTGCACCGCTTCTTGCGAGAGCTATCAGCAGATCCAGTTAACCGGCGAAGAACTCTTGTCTTCGTGACAGCGATATAAACTCTTCATGCTGGTGCCAAAAAGTGCTTTATTAGCTATTTGGAGGACAAGGGCGATTCTTGAAACTAAGACGGAAAATGAAGAAGTGTTTAAACTGCACCTGCACCTGCTAGAAAATCAAGAAATTAGGGGTCTACATTGCAATACTTGTATCACTTAGTAAAAAGCGTATACTACGTCCAAAATGAGATGGGCTCAAAAATAATCTTTGGAGAAACAATAAGGAGTTGTCTTAATAGCTGGAAGTGGAGATCGTGATGATGATATTATGATGATGATACCTCCGAAGTTCTAAATATTTCATTTTCTGTTGGTGTATCCGATACTGCAGCAGAAGCCCTGCTGTAGCATGATCACAGGAGAGTGCAGCATTGACATAAGTGTGAGTAAAACGTGAAGGGACACTCTGATATGGATAGTGAATAACAAAGTAGCGACAGCCATACAGGACGAACAGAAAGCTTATAATGTATATTTACAGACAAAAACGTATAGCGAAAAAGAAGCTTTTTAATCGGCTTCTGACATTGCATACAGATTTTGCACTGAAACTTACTATGTGTGGAAAATTTTTACACAAAAGAGAATTTTAACTATCACAGACCCATCTTCACACCTATATTTTACGAAGTTAACTTACTAAACACGAATAAGAGACTCTCTTTCCATTTTATCTTTTTACAAACACTATTTCGTTTGTTCTGAAGTACTTATTAACTGGTTACTTTATACACAGCGTTGTCGCAGATAATAACTGCGACCACTGAGATAGTCCATTACCTATGTCCGTTGAACAAGCTGACTTTTCTAAACGCATATACTTTCCGAAACAAAAAATATATTTGTCATTGTCATCAACTGTCCTTATCCCAACGACTAGTCTTACTCAAAAACTTTCATTATTTACAGTACGAAAGTGCGAAAGTTTCTCACGGGTCCCCTGTTTATGATTAATGCCCAGCCGATTGACAGCGGAAATGCCGTTCTAATACCACGGGGAAAACTTAACACCACCGACCGAGGCATACCTTTTCAATTGACAATTAAAATTGCATTTGCGGTCAGTACGAACAAGTCGAAGGGACAAATGCTTCAAAGAATATGACTGCATTAACCAAATCCCGCCTTTACTCACGGACATTTTAAGTAGCTTTTTCAATGGTAGCTAAATCAACTAAAATTTTTGTATCCCTAAAGGAAATGAAAAACAAGAAGTACACGAAGATTATATTCTTATGTCAAATATTGTTTACACCGAAGTATTGCAATGCTGTATGAAAGACTGTCTTCAAAATTATGTGCATGGAAATGTTTATACAAGGATGTATCATAAATTCATTATTAGAATTTCCCATCGTTCAGTTCACTTTTAAAGATGTTTTCTCTTTATTCCCAGAACTACCCTCATCCCAACGGCTACAGCTATTCCAAATACTGTCATTATTTAAATCTATAAAAGTGCGAAAGTTTCGCACGGCTCCTCTGGTAACAGAATAATGAAGTCAGTTAACAGTCAGTTATATAGGAAACCAAATAATTTACCGCATTACTGAGATAGAGACATCAAGCTTCATGAGGTTATATGCGTAGCACTATTAACAAAAACTAAAAGAATAGAGCTAAAAATATAACAAAAGTAGAGGTTGGTAAAACTATGGCTGTGACGTCTCTGCTATACGGGAGCGAAACGTGGATCCCCACAAAAAAAAGGATAAGAGGAAAATACAAACAGCTGAAATCAAATTTCTAAGAACAGTGAAAAATTCCGCACGTCACGATCGGATGAAGAAATAACAAATTAGAGAAGAACTGAATGTTAAACGGATAAGCAACACCGTAGAGAAATGTAGAAACAGGTGGAATGAACATGTGAGTAGAATGCCAGAAGAAAGAGTGACAAGAAACTATTGAGATACAGTTCGAGAGGAAGAAGAAACATTCGGAGGCCCAAAATGAGATGGGCTTAACAGTAACCTTTAAAGAAAAAAAAAAAAAAACAGATTGTTGGCTGGAACTGAAGGTGATGGTGATGATGATAACTCCGAAGTTCTGAATATTTCATTCCCTATAGATATATCTGGTACAAGAACATACGGAGAACAGAACGGGAAGAAGATGGTCGGAAGAACGCAAGAGAGAACACAGTGAACGCATGAAGACAATTTGGGAAGAACGAAGAAAGAAGAAGAAATCATGACTACTCAAGTTCAATCGTTCTCTCAAAAGGGAATAATCGAAAATAATAATATCTGGTACTAATGCAGGATGCCTCCTGATTCGAGCCCTTCTGTGGCGTGATCACAGGGGAGTGCGACAATAACACATGCATGAACAAAACAGTGAAGGTGCCTCTAAGACCACCCTCTCCTCCACCTTTCGACACACCTTAGATTTCGCATGGGGCATAGCGCCACTCAGGTCAGTAGTGTCGACATGACTGCGTCGCTCACCAGCGCCTAGGAATAGATAGAGCCTGGATTATAATGTCATAAAAATCAGCGAAATATGCAGGCATTTACAACCTAAAACTGATATAAATATGAGCTTAAAAATAAAATATGACTTTATATAAGTTTATTTGATTTGATTTTAACAGGAGAGCTAAAACAGCTTAGGTCTAACCCGCCACTGCCCGCACCGAAACTAGGTTTATTGTGCGGTATCGCTCCCTGTATATCTAGTAAAGCCAACCAGTGCCCTTAAATAGTGCAAGGAGTCCCTCTACCAGTTTTTTGTTAGACACAATTTCTTCAGGTCTAGTTGTCCCGAAGATTCTGTATCTTTTACTCTCCAATGCCATGCATACAAAGATTAGGTCTGATGCAGTTTCTTCACCCTCATCACAGATCCTACATTTAGGGTCCTCTTCCATTATACCCATTGTGTGTAGGTGTTTTTTGAAGTTTCCATGGCCGGTCATCAGTCCAGTCATGAGTTTGATCTCTTTTCTGTTCAATCCCAGGATTACAGAGCTTCTTTTAAGACATGGCTTGGGCATCATTACCTTACCATGTTTTTGTTTATGGACCTTGGTCCAATATCCTACGTGCTGTTTCCTAAGCCAGTTCCGTAGTTCTAATTTGATCGTAGCGTTGGTGATTGCCAAGGCAGGTTCCGGTCCAATAAATGGAGTTGTTGCCCCCATCCTAGCCAATCTCTCGGCTTGTTCATTGCCACAGATCCTTGAGTGGCCAGGGACCCACACTAGGTACACCGTATTGCTTCCCCCTAGCTCCACCAGAGTCCTGTGGCAATCTGCAACAATTTTAGATCTTGTTACAGGAACTGCCAATGATTTCAGGGCTGTCTGGCGGTCTGAATAGATGTAGATGCTATGATCATTGTAGCACCTACTCATACTCTCCTCCACACATGCCCTGATTGCAGTAATTTCGGCTTGGAATACAGAGGCCAGTAAGTTTATTTAAAAACATTGTTGTTGATTTTTTACACACACTCTAAGACAAAAAACTACGCACCGAGACGGAATTGTTCGAACGGGGCAGGAATCGGTCGCTGTGATTCACATGTACAGACAAACAAATGATTAAAATTTCAGAAAAATTGGATAGTTTATACAAGAGAAAAAGCTTCACAAATTGAGCAAGTCAATAAAGCGTTGGTCCAACTCTGGCTCTTATGCAGGCTTGGTATTGATTGATAAAGTTGTTGCATGTTTTCCTCAAGGATATAGCGCCAAATTCTGTCCAATTGGCACGTTAGATCTTCAAAATCCCGAGCTGTTTTGAGAGCCTCGCCCATAATATTCCAAACGTTCTCGATTGGGGAGGGATCCAGCGACGTTGCTGCCGAAGGTAGGATTTGGCAACACGAAGACAAGGAGTAGAAACTCTCGCCGTGTGCGGACGGACATTATCCTGCAGAAATGTAAACCCGGGATGGCTTGTCATGAAGGGTAACAAATAGGGCATAGAATATCCTCGATGTACCGCTGTGTTGTAGGGCTGCCACGGGTGACAACCAAAGGGTCCTACTATGAAATGAAATGGCATCCCAGACCATCACTCCTGACTGTCGAGCCGTATGGCGACGATAGTCATGTTCGTATCCACCGCTGTCCGGGGTGTCTCCACACATGTCTTTTCTTCTCTGGTCATCGGGGCTCAGTTTCAAGTGGGGCTCATCACTGAAGACAACTGTACACCAGTGAGTGAGATTCCAGGCCGGACACACGTGTGCGATATTTATCGTGTCGGAAGCTGCTTTTGTTGGCTTCGAGAGCGCTTAGTCGACTCCTGTCGGCGAACCGACTAGCATTTTATTATGCTTCTCCATTATAGTACCAATAAATAAGGCTTCTTACAAGGGAACCTCCCCATCGCACCCCCCTCAGATTTAGTTATAAGTTGGCACAGTGGATAGGCCTTGAAAAACCGAACACAGATCAATCGAGAAAACAGGAAGAAGTTGTGTGGAACTATGAAAAAAATAAGCAAAATATACAAACTGAGTAGTCCATGCGCAAGATAGGCAACATCAAGGATAGCGCGAGCTCAGGAGCGCCGTGGTCCCATGGTTAGCGTGAGCAGCTGCGTAACGAGAGGTCCTTGGTTCAAGTCTTCCCTCGAGTGAAAAGATTACTTTCTTTATTTTCGCAAAGTTATGATCTATCCGTTTGTTCATTGACGTCTCTGTTCACTGTAATAAGTTTCTAACATTCTGCGTGGTGACTGTTTGTTCTATATCGTGTCTCCCTACCACTTTCGCGCAACGACGCTCTGAGCGTGTTTTTTAGGGAATTGACTAGTTTGAACCTGGGACCTGTTGCTGTTAAGGAGACGCCAGACCACACATGACATGTAGGGTTCAGAAGAGTTCAGTGAGACTAGCGATGATATAACCAAATACTTAATGATTTCAGCGTCAGCTCCACTGCACTCCCTGTAAAAGAATCTTAATACTAACTAAATTTAGTGGAAGGGGTTCAAGACTTTCCTATTTTTAGTTAGCTGGTAAAATAACGTCGAAAAAGCATTCAAGTTTACCACTGGAAATTTTATTCTACTCACAAAACATTGTTTATAAATGGCACTATTGATAAAAGGAAATGTTTTAATACAGGATGATAAAAACCAACTGCGTTCAACAAAAATGTGAACGAATATTCCCTGGGTGGGTTTCCAAGTTCTACAATGGATCGAAGGATGACCTATGCCATATCACATCTATAATCTAGGTTTAAATTAAGTTTCACAAGAGAGAAAACTATCAAAATGGTCTACAGTGACTCTCAATTATATTTAATTACTTATTTAACTTGTCGTAAATTACAGTGGCTGATGTGGCTTCTCAATAAGTATATAACAGAAAAATCATCTCGTTTCAGATTTTTACTTCAAGTGGCAAATGTGAACACCATGAGTTTAATTGACGATCGACACTAGTATTACGCACAAAGGGGGTGTAACAGATGAGACTTCTGCAGTTCTGAGTGAAGCTTTATGCGCTGTTATGCGGCATCGCGTGCGTTCATTACCTTGTCAGTGTTCGTCAGGGGGCGATGGGCAGCACAGCTCCGCTCATCTCGACGTCTCAGGAGCAACTCTCCCCTAACTTCTCCTTACTACAATTTACCGAAGTTGGTTTAAAAAAACTATCTGGCTGTGTTTTCATCTGCCCAATCAGGGTCTCAATGTTAACCTTAAGCTCCGCCTACAAAAAAAAAAAAAAAAAAAAAAAAAATGGCTCTGAGCACTATGGGACTCAACTGCTGTGGTCATAAGTCCCCTAGAACTTAGAACTATTTAAACCTAACTAACCTAAGGACAACACACACATCCATGCCCGAGGCAGGATTCGAACCTGCGACCGTAGCGGTCGTGCGGTTCCAGACTTACAAAAATTCTGTCTATCCAATGAGAAACGTTATACTTTTCATGGTGGGGCAATGTTTTTAAAGTTTGCAACGTAACAGAGACGCGAAAGAGTCTCACGCTAAAACTTGCAGCTAGTGTGGTCCTTTTAGCGTTATCGTAAGATCTACGAGGTGTGGCTAGAAAAAAACCGGACTAGTACTGATGAAACAATAAAACGAATGCAATAAGGCTGAAAGTCGCATGGCCTGTCACGTGACTCTCGCTCCGCCTACTGCTCGAGTTTCATCTGCCTCCTGCACTCAGTCTGCCCGTGGCGTCTGTTTTGTCTGTGCGTCGGAAAATGTTGAGTGTACAGAAAGAACAGCGTGTTAACATCAAATTTTGTTTCAAACTAGGAAAATCTGCAAGTGAAACGTTTGTAATGTTACAACAAGTGTACGGCGATGATTTTTTATCGCGAACACAAGTGTTTGAGTGGTTTAAACGATTTAAAGATGGCCGCGAAGACACCAGTGATGACACTCGCACTGGCAGACCATTGTCAGCAAAAACTGATGCAAACATTGAAAAAATCGGTAAACTTGTTCGACAAGATCGCCGTTTAACAATCAGAGCAGTGTCTGAGTTAACAGGAGTCGACAAGGAAAGTGTCGAACAAGTTTACCGATTTTTTCAATGTTTGCATCAGTTTTTGCTGACAATGGTCTGCCAGTGCGAGTGTCATCACTAATGTCCTCGCGGCCATCTTTAAATCGTTTAAACCACTCAAACACTTGTGTTCGCGATAAACAATCATCGCCGTACACTTGTTGTAACATTACAAACGTTTCACTTGCAGATTTTCCTAGTTTGAAACAAAATTTGATGTTAACACGCTGTTCTTTCTGTACACTCAACATTTTCCGACGCACAGACAAAACGTCAACTACTTAAAACAGACGCCACGGGCAGACTGAGTGCAGGAGGCAGATGAAACTCGAGCAGTAGGCGGAGCGAGAGTCACGTGACAGGCCACGCGACTTTCAGCCTTATTGCATTCGTTTTATTGTTTCACCAGTACTAGTCCGTTTTTTTCTAGCCACACCTCGTATACTGTTCTTCTGGAGGGCTCTATCTTTTAATATGGGCTGGGGGGTGGTCCTGACGTAACAGAGACGCGAAAAAGTCTCGCGCTAAAACTTGCGGGTGGTGTGGCCCTTTTTGTGTTATCGTAAGATCTATACTGTTCTTCTGGAGGGCTCTAGCTTTTAACATGGGCTGGGGGTGATCCTGACGTAACAGAGACGCGAAAAAGTCTCACGCTAAAACTTGCGGCTAGGGGTGTGGTGCTAGCGGTTAGCTGGCGACGTGGGTGTCCGTCCCTTATCGTAGGACCTTCTAACTTAACACGGTTCTGCTCTCGGCTTCTGTTCTCGTTTCTCCCCTCGGAACTGCGTCTGTCTCACGGTGGGAAGGTATGACATGCATTTAGGCATTCTTGTGTTAGTCTGTGGTATTCCATTTGCTCACTCGTTACTCGTATTACTTTGGTTAATTTAATGTCACGATTTATTCGGAGCTATGTGACATACTACTGGATTTGCTTATCATGTCAGGGTTTTCATGGAAGGTGTTGGATTTACCTGACACCTTACAAGTTTAGTGTCTGTGTTTTGCGACCGCACCACAAAACCGTGCGATTAGTAGACGAAAGGACGTGCCTCTCCAAAGGGAACCGAAAACATTTGATCGCAAGGTCATAGGTCAACCGATTCCTCCACAGGAAAACACGTCTGATACATTCTATACGGCACTGGTGACGGCACTCTCGTCCAAAGTAGCGAACAGTGAATTGCCAACCAGGGAGCCTCGTTAGCAGGAATGCTCTCTCTTCCGTGCGCTGTAGTCGACTGGCGTCGTGTGTTTCGATGTTTGTTTAGGTGTAGCGTCCCCATACTACGGCGCAGTTACCTCGCATCAGACGGACAGATAATAATTGTCTGAAAATAAAAAATTAAACTTTTCACTCGAGGGAAGACTTGAACCAAGTACCTCTCTGTTTGTTTCTTTTTTAATCTCATTTTGTTCGCTTTTTTGTTCGTTGCATCTGCTCGGGGCGGATATCGTAAGACATCCGTTTAAGTTCGTTGTCCATCGATTAACTCAGTTTTTTTTATTACAGAGGGCAGCTAACCCTCTGACCGAACACGCTGAGATACCGTGCCGGCTAAAGTTCAAATGTGAGTGAATGGAGGATTTCAAAAATGTGTGTGAAATCTTATGAGACTTAACTGCTAAGGTCATTAGTCCCTAAGCTTACACGCTACTCAACCTAAATTATCCTAAGGACAAACACACACACCCATGCCCGAGGGAGGACTCGAACCTCCGCCGGGACCAGGTACACAGTCCATGACTGCAGCGCCTTAGAGCGCTCGGCTAATCCCGCGCGGCGTACCTCTTGCTCCGCAGCTGCTCACGCTAACCACTGGACCACGGGACCACGGCGCTCCTGAGTTTACATTATCCTTGATGTTGCGCATGGACTACTCAGTTTCTATATTTTGCTTATTTTTTTCATAGTTCCACACAACTTCTTCCTGTTTTCTCGATTGATTTGTGTTCAGTTTTTCAAGGCCTATCCACTGTGCCAACTTATAACTAAATCTGAGGAGGGTGCGATGGGGAAGTTTCCTTGTTAGTATCTGGTGTGTCTGTTTGTGACATTATGAGCTGAAACATTGTCATTTAAGTAGTATTTTCATGTTTTTATTCTTGTGTCCCATAATAAGGTACATTTGGGGGGAGGAGGAGGGAGGGGGCGTCTTAGAGGGACCCATTGTCGTTTTATTCACGCATGTGTCAATGTCGTAACGCCACACCCCCTCCACTCCCGCTGTGATGACGCCGCAGGAGGGTGCGAAACAGGAGGACTGAAAAAGTATAAATACCCTTTGCTGCTTCGAAACACGTTCAAATTTCTTCGTATATTTTTGAACGATCCCTAGTAATCCCAGCTATAAACCAGAGCAAATGGACGGTCGCGCTACACTCCAAAGGAGTGCGATCACGTTCAGGGGGTTGCTGACCCACGGTGTCCTTACAGAATGGTTGAATCGTCCAGGAGTGCCAGTAGTGTCAAAGGTTGTGAAGACGGTCATAGTGTTGCACTGCGAACTGTCGTTTTCCACCGCGAAATGTGGGGGAATCAACGCCCCAGGGGAAGGGGTGGTTTCACTGACACCATTTATGCCACTCCCTGAAATCTTTTCGTGTCGATACTGACCGGCGGTGTGCGTAAAATATTTGTTCGTCAGCCATCCATAAAAAAAACCGCGTGGTCACTACGTTGGGCGTGCGGTGCTGACCTCCACTGCAGAGGCGTCAAAAGAAGAGGTGAAATATGGGTAAGAGCGGGGACCTCCCAATCGAGTGACACGTCCATGAAGCCTTGGGAAGAATTATGGTGAAATTTGGTGCCAATGTGACACCATTAACACAAATTACCACTTCTGAGCTCTGGCTTTTTTTCGCGTGTGTCGACACCTTGCCGTTTGAAGCGTCGCTGAGCCCGAGTGTGAAGTCGCAGCGCGCTACACTTCTGTGCTGCTACAGAAGAAGGCTGTAGGTACCTTTAAGCAAGTTTTCCAACTTCTGCGTCTCAGTGCGAGACAAATACTGGCTTTAGAAAAAGTTGTCCTTTTATTGTGTTGCGCAGTGTATTATCCACCTCTGCTGAAGTAGCAGTAGTCAGTTAATGTTTTCCTCACTGTTGTGTACATATTTCCGCGTAGTCAGCGCGTACACAACTTTCCCACTAGAGTGCGCCCCGCTAAGCACAACAGCGCAGGCGCAGCGCTCGTCCGTCTCCGCACTACGAGATGGCACTGCCATAGAGACGGACCAAATTCTGCTTCCGCCGATCCGTGTATTATTATGTAACGCAGCCAATGAGATTGCTGCTAACGTAGAACCTTTTCTCCTCGCGGATCACACTCGCGCAGTGATACATGAACACGCGAGGTATTATAACGTGTGTACAGACCTCCGATTAGTCAGTTTGCATTTGTCTGCACCGGTCTGTACCAGTCTGCATTAGTCTGTACCAGTCTGTACGAGTTCTGCATTTGTCTGTACCAGTCTATAGTCAAGTTTCAGACTGCGCCTAATAAGATTACCATATTCCTGTACATAGCCATGAAGATAAATGTATAGACACTTTTGTCAAGTATCAGAGATGTATGTGAGAATAAGATTAACGTACCAATACCAAAGGAACTTCAGATTGTCAATTTTGGTCACCGTCAATCTGCTACTCCAAGCGTGCAAGTGGCATTTCTATTGTCTGACCTAACGGCAGAAGATAAACACGCCACGATAAGACCACGACACATATTGCTGACACTCTCCTACTTCGTTAGAGCGACAAGTCAAATAATCTGATGGTGTGTGTACTGAAAGTCTTACAGTAAGCTCACCACACTCACCATAAGACAATATGCGTTGTGTAAACTGCATCTGCTCCCCACTCATATTCCATTGAGTCCTTCCTCCCC
Organism: Schistocerca nitens; assembly: GCF_023898315.1. Classification (NCBI taxonomy): domain Eukaryota; kingdom Metazoa; phylum Arthropoda; class Insecta; order Orthoptera; family Acrididae; genus Schistocerca; species Schistocerca nitens. The sequence continues at coordinate 1,062,401,318 of NC_064614.1, read as the reverse complement.
TCTGCTCCCTTTTTTGCTCGTGAATCAGTTATTTTGTCCATGTAACATAACAGTGTTTCGGCCACCAGATTTATATAAAAAAATGGTTCAAATGGCTCTGAGCACTATGGGATTAATATCTGAGGTCATCAGTCCCCTAGAACTTAGAACTACTTAAACCTAACTAGCCTAAGGACATCACACACATCCATGCCTGAGACAGGATTCGAAACTGCGACCGTAGCGGTCGCGCGGTTCCAGACTGAAGCGCCTAGAACCGCTCGGCCCCAACGGCCGGCAGATTTTTATACTTTTATTCTCTGAGTCCAATGTAATACAAGGTTCGTTTGTCAAGAGCTTCTTTGTGCTTTTCATTTCATACTGCTTGTGTTTTTCATATAGATATTTAATCGTATATGATCACATATTTTCGTAAAGACAATCTTTGCACATCTATAAACTGTCGCTGATGTTGTGTGGACTATCTGTTCTGACTTAACTTGTCTGAAGATGGCTTGCGCTCTACAATGACCAATCAAATACTCTAGGACAGCAATACTACATACCGAGCGAGGCGGCGTAGTGGTTAGCACACTGGACTAGCATTCCGGAGGGCGACGTTTCAAATCCGCGTCCGGCCACCCTGATTTAGGTTTTGCGCGATTTTCCTAAATCGCTTCAGGCAAATCTCGCGGTGGTTCCTTTGAAAGGGCACGGCCGGCTTCGTTCCCCATCCTTTTCTAATCAGATGGGACCGATGACCTCGCTGTTTGGTCCCATCCCCCAACCCAGCCAACTATCAATACTGTATATTTCAGTTTTTAATATGTCTATGTTCCTTCAAGTAGCGATGAATATTGCACAGATTTGCTTGTCATATCTGTAAATAAATAAATCATTATCTGTTCTACTTTAATAGCTTAAAAGTTTAACACAATAAAGGAAGTCTAGCAGCTGTAATTTGCCTCCTAGAGCTTCCACCAATGGTACGTTTCTTGTTAGTTTTAAGTGAAGCTGGTCCTAAAACATTTTTTCGAATCTTTCGCTTTAGATATTCAACTTTTCTCTTCGATTTTCTGTGCTTCAGTTTCAGATTCTGTAATGTTATCCCGTCAAAAAGTTCGACAGTCCAATAACCGCCATAGAGCAGTAATCTGAATGGGATTGACATTTGAGAGCGAAGGTCTCAACGTATCCTCCATCTTCAGAAGAGAGGTAGTGTAGTGAACATTTCTATACCAAAAGTGCCAATGTAGTTAAAAAGAAAGGGGTATACAGATTTCTAGGTCCCGTATGGAATTCCTTTACAAGATTCGTTTGGAGCGGTAACTTGATAACAAATTGGCTGAAAGAAGAGTGTGTTATTGGATAAACAGAGACTGAGTCAGGTGGCTCAATGGTTGACCGTTCCTCCTTCAACGTCGTCTCAACTGATTTCTTCCCCAGTGTTTTACTGGAGTAGAGAGCCGTCTCAATTGAAGTCCAACGTCGACAGTACGCTAAACTGTAACCGGCGCTCCCTAAATTCCACCCCGATATCACAGACAGCGTGTGGCACTAACCTTTCTCCAAACGTGAGCAACTTCGCCAGCTGCTCCCCATTTGCGGCCAGCATGATGTAGGCGTCGCAGCCGTCGTGGTTTACCTGGTTCAGGACTGGTCCCCCATTGAACTCCCACTCAGACAACTCCTCGTTCTCTTCGACCAGCACCTGCAAGCAATACGTGTTTATTGGAGGAAGATACAGCAAAATTGTATTACAAGATGCGAGAGCAAATCATTTTTCCTAACCTTGTAATAAGGCAGGCTCTTTATTTTCTTGAAGAATGGATATGTAAATACATCCTGGTACAACGGATCGGTCAGTATGGCCAGGCAGTTGAGATCACTGGCCAGGGGAGTCGTAATGGCGACGAGAAGCTTGTCAAGGCCTCCCGCCTCTGTCCGTTCCCTCAGAATGCGGGCCATGCGGGACGACCTGCAACAGGAGGCACTCATGTACATTCTGAGAGTTTAGGACTACTGCAAACTTGCAAATCTGAAGGTTGTTGTTGTTGTTGTGGTCTTCAGTCCTGAGACTGGTTTGATGCAGCTCTCCATGCTACTCTATCCTGTGCAAGCTTCTTCATCTCCCAGTACCTACTGCAACCTACATCCTTCTGAATCTGCTTAGTGTATTCATCTCTTGGTCTCCCTCTACGATTTTTACCCTCCACGCTGCCCTCCAATACTAAATTGGTGATCCCCTGATGCCTCAGAACATGTCCTACCAACCGATCCCGTCTTCTGGTCAAGTTGTGCCACAAACTTCTCTTCTCCCCAATCCTATTCAGTACTTCCTCATTAGTTATGTGATCTACCCATCTGAAGGTAGCAGGGGTAAAACACAAGGAGCGAAAGGCTATTTACAATTTGTACAGAAACCAGATGGTTGTTATAAGAGTCGAGGGACATGAAAGTGAAGCAGTGGTTGGGAAGGGAGTGAGACAGGGTTGTAGCCTCTCCCCGATGTTATTCCATCTGTATATTGAGCAAGCAATAAAGGAAACAAAAGAAGAATTCGGAGTAGGTATTAAAATACATGGAGAAGAAATAAAAACTTTGAGTTTCGCCGATGACATTGTAATTCTGTCAGAGACAGCAAAGGACTTGGAAGAGCAGTTGAACGGAATGGACAGTGTCTTGAAAGGAGGGTATAAGATGAACATCAACAAAAGCAAAACGAGGATAATGGAATGTAGTCGAATTAAGTCGGGTGATGCTGAGGGAATTAGATTAGGAAATGAGACACTTAAAGTAGTAAAAGAGTTTTGCTATTTGTGGAGCGAAATAACTGATGATGGTCGAAGTAGAGAGGATATAAATTGTAGACTGGCAATGGCAAGGAAAGCGTTTCTGGAGAAGAGAAATTTGTTAACATCGAGTATAGATTTAAGTGTCAGGAAGTCGTTTCTGAGAGTGTTTGTATGGAGTGTAGCCATGTACGGAATTGAAACAATGACGATAAATAGTTCGGACAAGAAGGCAATAGAAGCTTTCGAAATGTGGTGCTACAGAAGAATGCTGAAGATTAGATGGGTAGATCACATAACTAATGAGGATTGGGGAGAAGAGGAGTTTGTGGCACAACTTGACCACAAGAAGGGATCGGTTGGTAGGGCACGTTCTGAGGCATCAAGGGATTACCAATTTAGTATTGGAGGGCAGCGTGGAGGGTAAAAATCGTAGAGAGAGACCAAGAGATGAATACACTGAGCAGATTCAGAAGGATGTAGGCTGCAGTACGTACTGGGAGATGAAGCAGCTTGCACAGGATAGAGTAGCATGGAGAGCTGCATCAAACCAGTCTCAGGACTGACGACCACAACAACAACATTATGAGAGGCAGTAAAATGATAGCCGAACACCCGCTTCAATGGGCCGTGGAATGATTCGATTCGAAAGTGATCAGCACACGTGTTGAGACAGTTATCCCACTGGGGACGAGACGACCAGTTTCTGGTTCGTAGAACTAAATCTGTCGCTAACTGATCAACAACCGCACCCTCTCGTGCACTTCTTCGTCCGACTGAAACCGATGTCCACGTATGTCTTTCTTCAGGTCGCAAAAGATGTGAAAATTAGGCGGTGAAAGATCCGAGCTGTGCGGAGGATGTTGCAATATTTCTCAACCAAATCGCTGATGCGTAGCCTTCGTCCGACTGCCAGTGTGGGGCGGGCGTTGTCGTGGACCAGGGAATGACTCCGACCGAGAGCGTTCCGACAGCCCTAGATTAAACGGCACAGCCGACATTGGAAACATCCCATATCTCCCCAGTCAAAGAAATCCAAAGCTGTTCACATAAGTTCCGTATAAATCAGTCATATGATGTTCTCGTCCGACAGCAAGGGCCCTCTGCTCGTCGTGGAATCACAATCAGTGCGCAGAGACTTTGCAGAAACTGCGACGCGGCATAAAGTCGAAACGCCCGGGAATACTGTTGTACAATACATTCTGTTGTACGATAGCGCCCGTCCCCACGCTGCCAATCGGACGAAGGCTACGTTTCGGCGATTCTTCACCGTGAGATTATCACATATTTCGCGACATGAAGGAAAACTTGCGTGAACGTCAGTTTTCATTTGACTGCTCCTTATAAACAGCTAGCGAAAGAATATTAGATAAGAGCTTCTCAACCGATCAAATCTGCCCGGCTGCAATCCAGATGGCTGAGTACGTCCAATAGCACTGTTATCAGGTCAGTCATCCTAAATATTACGTCGCAAAAAGCTGTCGGTAGCCTTGTTTTTACTGTATCCACATTGGGCGCCAAATGTTTGATCTGAAATCACGTTCGACGTCAAAAATGTTCTGTCTGCTGTGGCCTCTTTCATACAGCTAAACCTTATTCTGATTTAATTAAATGCACGTTGAGACTTGAAACTGTAGGATGATTATTTGCAGGCTTAGTTTATGCTTAAGAGGTTCAATTAATTTAAAACTTAATCTCGTGCTGTTGTCAATAAATCATGGTTTCACTTGCATGGCCTTATTATGCATTATGTCCAGGTCTGCCAGTTCGTGATATACAGAGTGATCCAGCTGCCCCTACCGATGACATTTTATGCAACCCGCAGTGTTATATATAGCTTCAATAAAACACGCGCGATATTTCCATACGCTCTCGCTCGCTACGCACGAAGTATTAGTCATACAGAAAAAAAATGAACTGGAACTTTTTATAGGAAATTTAATGTAGTTAAATTTTGTACTGCGGTATTTCTTTGCTTACGGCTACGGTTTTGGGGTTATTCGTGAAAAACATACAAAAGTGAGATCAAACGCACCTCCATCCCCACACACTCATCCCTCACTGTCAGAATTTCTAGTATGTTGTACGTGAAACTCCCTCCTACAGATGTAAAAAAATTTTCGAATACACGAATTGTTCCAGATATTAGACCTTTTTTGGTCTCTGTTCATCGGCCTATTACGCTACCGGCATAGTAGGCTATATTTCGTTAACATTATTAATTTAAACATGCCCGAGAGGGTACTGAAAGAAAAACCCCTTTATAAACGTTACACTACATCCACATCTACGTCTGCGTGATTACTCTGCTATGCACGATAAAGTGCCTGACAGAGGTACAATGAACCACTTTCAAGCTCTCTCTCTCTCTACCGTTCCACTCTCTCTCACTAAAACTAATTACGTTGACAGTTCGATCCAAGGTTAATCCTCTCAAGCACAGTAGTTTCGTAGTCAGAAGGCCTAACGAATAGAACACTGTAATAGTTTATTTTATGCTGTTAAAATTCCCAAATTTGTCAGACAAAATTTATACAAAAGTCAGTTTTACACTTTGTAAGTGTTCGGCCAACCCGATGGCTTACTAAGGCCAGTCAATGAAAACCAAAAAAGGTAGAATGTGGGAAATAATTCGTAAAATTGCAAATTTTTGTACGGTAATAGAAGGGAGTGCCATGAACAACATACTAGAAATCTTGAGCGGTGGCGACAGGTGGGGAGTTCAGGTTCTTTTTAATGTCACTTTTGTATGTTTTTATGAATGACTTGAAAACTACGACCTGTAGCGAGAACGTATTCCACTACAAAATTTAACTACATTAAATTTCCTACAAAAGGTCTTATTCATTGTCCTGTAGGACTAATCGTTTTCGCGTAGCGAGCGAGAGAATATGAAAGTTTCGCGCTTGTTTTATGAAGGACAGATATACACTGAAGAGCCAAAGAAACTGGTATACCTGCGTAATACCGTGTAGGGCCACCGCGAGCACGCAGAAGTGTCGCAACACGACGTGGCATGGACTCGACTAATGTCGGAAGTAGTGCTGAAGGGAACTGACACCATGAATCCCGCAGGGCTGTCCATAAATCCGTAGGAGTACGAGATGGTGGAGACCTCTTCTGAACAGTACGATACAAGGCATCCCAGATATGCTCAACAATGTTCATGTCCGAGGGGTTTGGTGGCCATCGGAAGTGTTCGAACTCAGAAGAGTATTCCTGGAGCCACTCTGTAGCAATTCTGGGCGTGTGGGGTGTCGCATTGTACTGCTGGAATTGCCCAAGTCAATCGGAATACACAATCGACACGAATGGATACAGGTGATCACACAGTATTCTTATGTTCGTGTCACCTGTCAGAGTCGTATCTAGACATAACAGGAGTCCCATATCACTCTAGCTGCACACGCTCCACACCATTACAGAGCCTCTACCAACAGTCCCCTACTGACATGCAGGGTCCACGGATTCATGAGGTTGTCCCCATACCTGTACACGTCCATTCGCTCGATACAATTTTAAAAGAGACTCGTCCGACCAGGCAACATGTTTCCAGTCATCAATAGTCCAATGTCGGTGTCGATGGCCCAGACGAGGCGTAAAGCTTTGCGCCGTGCAGTCATCAAGGGTAATAAAGGGTACACAAGTGGGCCTTCACTCCGAAAGCCAATAACGATGATGTTTCGTTGAATGGTTTGCACGCTGACACTTGTTGATGAGCTATCATTGAAATCTGCAGCAATTTGCCGAAGGGTTGCACTTCTATCTCGTTGAGCGATTCTCTTCATTCGTCGTTGGTCCCGTTCTTGCAGAATCTTTTTCCGGCCGCAGCCGTGTCGGAGATTTGATGTGTTACCGGATTCCTGATATTCACGGTACACTCTGAAATGGTCTTACGGGAAAATCGCCACTTCATCGGTACCTCGGAGATGCTGTGTCGCATCGCTCGTGCGCTGACTGTAACACCACGTTCAAACTCACTTAAATCTTGATAACCTGCCATTGTAGCAGCAGTAACCGATCTAACAACTGCGCCAGACATTTGTCTTATACAGGAGTTGCCGACCGCACTGTCGTCTTCTGCCTGTTTACATATCTCTGCATTTGAATCCACATACCTATACCAGTTTCCTTGGCGCTTCGGTGTATCACTGAGGGTTGCATAACATGACATTGTTAGGGGCCGCTGAATCACCGTGTATATAAAAATATGGCAGGCCTGGACATTATACATAATAAGGCCGTACAAATGAAAGAATGATTTATTGACTGTATGACGAGATTCAGTTTGAATCAGTTTGGTTATTTGACCCACGGGAGAAAGTCACAACGATCTGAAAGGAAGATTCGGTTTAACATCCCGTCGACATCGAGGTAATTATAGAGACGGAGAACATTCTCGGATTGTGTCAAGGACGGGGAAGGAAATCGGTCGTGCAGTTTCAAAGGAACCATCCCGGAATTTGCCTGGACTGATGTAGGGAAATCACAGGAAACCTAAATCTGGATGCCCGGACACTGGTTTGAACCGTTGTCCCCCCGAATGCGAGTTGCCCCTCCTCGCTCGGTGTGATTTGAAAAACCTGATTTGGCATTAAAGTAGGATGGGAGTGAGGATATACGAGACTATCTACGCAGAAGAAAGTTAAATGGAAGAAGATCTGGAAATACGTGGCAGTGGCACGTAGGTGAAAGATGGAAGGAGTAGCCAGTGTAATTTCGGGAGGGATACAGGATCACTCAAGATAATGTATGTCTTTAAGGACAGTTGTGACATATCGTTATGGGGTGACGGTTGAACGATGGTAGTTAAGATGGAGTGGTTTGTCCGTGCGGCGAACGTGGACAATCATTTCGGGTTTTGTGGGAGGAAGTTTAGCCTTGCGCTTGTAGCAGTATATGGGTAATATACGCGGCAGTTGCTACGTTGGGATGGAGGCTGTACTTAAGAAGGCAGTCCTGTCCTATTTCATTGTTATTTACATTCCCCCGCCCCTGTCCTAGGGAAGAGAGAATAGCAACAGTCATGTTGTCATTCTTCGTCTTTTGGTTAAAAGAATAAAAAAAACACATAGTAATGCAAGAGGTGAGTAATTAGTAATTATATGAGTGTGATCAGTTGAAACTGAAATGAGTGTTCCTGGTAACATTTTGTATCTGAGGGATTTGGATGCAGATCTGATTGGAAAAAAAGCTGTATAATGAAGGATTTGGTATGAGTACTGGGCAGAGTCTAGAAACGGACTGTAGGTGGTGGGAAGGGGATATTGCAGTTATTCGGGTCAAAGGTGGAATGGAGTCTTCATAGAGTGGATGCAACTTAGGAATAATTTCGTAGTCCAGGAAGGAGAAATGGTTGAAATTGCCGTGAGAAAGGACATGGGGTGTCTGAGGATGCAATACAGTGAGACGATTTGATAGAGTCGAGTCAGCAGGCAAGGTTCTGAATCATGTGAGCCCACTTCGAGGAATACATAGGATTTACAAAAGTGTTACAGGTGTCCGAAGGGTCGTGGAAACTTTAAGGCGCACAATAATTTTGCTCCTAGTGGTAGCTAAAAGCAATGGCGCCTTTGAGAACGTAAAGTATCAATACTCTTCGTCCAATGCCGCGTCCCTAACGACAGTAACGAGTCAGTTCCTATCACAATTTCTGTCGTTTGTCTGGACTGTCAACGCCAACCATAGACTAAAGAGAAAAATATGCGTCGTGAAAAAATTGTTCGTTCAACAAATATTTCATCTAGAAACAAATCGTGGGCGCTACACTTGCTTAGGAAAAGTGCCAGACTCGCATAAAGAGACTTAGAAAAGTAAGTTACCCGTTATTATGCTAGGCAAAACTTTTACTGAATGCTGCACAACACGTAATAGTGTCACAGACATATGACGCTATTTTCCAACATAGTCACCAATTCTGTCTGAACAAAGGCCGGAACGTTATATCAGTTGTTCAATTCCTAGACAATAAAAATTCGCTCCTGGGTCACAGAGCAATTCGCGAACTGCTGTGTGGACGTCCTTATCGTTGGAAAATCTCTTGCCCCATTCGACTGCCTGGACATTGTCTGTGGTCGATGTCGATGGCCCTCCTTTCCGATCGGCATCAGCGACGTCTGTGTAACCTTAGTGAAATTGTTGGTGCTATTTCGTTACAGCTTGACGCAACATTGCATTTGACCAACATACTGCCAGAATTACACAGTGAGTCTGTATGAAAGTTAAACGCTGTGGCCACAAGAATCGTTCTGTCCCGTGTACTTCAACTTTGGATTGCATTCCCAGTTGCTGTGCCGTTTCACTCCCACACTCTGAAGCATCTGTTACACGTGCAAAAATGGTTCAAACGGCTCTGAGCACTACGGGACTTAACATCTGAGGTCATCAGTCCCCTAGAACTTAGAACTACTCAAACCTAACTAACCTAAGAACATCACACACATCCATGCCCGAGGCAGGATTCGAGCCTGCGACAGTAGCGGTCGCGCGGTTCCAGATTGAAGCGCCTAGAACCGCTCGGTCACACCGGCCGGCCTGTTACACGTATCGCAGCATAACGGTGTCTGCAGGAAATGCGGAACATGTACCTTATGAGCAAACTAGGCTAACACTCCGCAGTGACTGATGGGAGCGACTGTAAAGGCATTTCCCATCTACAGCCGCTCGCATCGGGCACCGTGCCGAGTGTCAACTTCGTTTGCGCGATTTATTCTCTTCAGGCGATGTGCCACTCTTGTTGTGCGACGCTCTTAGCGTTGATGATGTTTGGTTTGTGGGGCGCTCAACTGAGCGGTCATCAGCGCCCGTACAAAGTACCGATTTTTACACAGTCAAATCTAGCCACTATCACGAATGATGATGATGATGATGTTGATGATGAAATGATGAGAACAACACAAATATCCAGTCCCCGGGCAAAGAAAATCCCCAACTCCGTCGGGAATCGAACTCAGGACCCCGTGATCTAGAGGCAGCAACGCTAGCCAGTAGACGCTCTTAGCGTGGGCCGACATGCCTAATTTTCTTTCTGAAGTATCTGCATATTTGAGCGACAGCTTCTTTGGTTACAAAACGCACCAACTTACATGTTGGACAGACGCCTAAGACGCTGAATACCGTCCGGCAGAGTTTCGTTGCCAGTGATGGAGAGGCACATGCGGGCGGCACTGCAGACGAGTAGCAGCGACGGCCAGGCGGTGTTCCCGGCCATGTCTGGTCGCACTGTCGCTGAGCTCACATGGGGATCTGCCCCTCTTAATAATGCAGCGGACACGGCGGCCTGACATTTACCCCTCTAAAATAGTCAGCACCGCAATTAAGCGCGCGTGTCCAGCTAAGTGGCCCGCCCTGCGTGACCGGCCGATCCGTTTTCACTTCCCTCTACAGAAGAAAACAGCCTTTACCACTTTCTTGGAACTCTTCGTGGCGGACCACTACTAATCTGAGTCTATGTTGAAGCACCGTGTCTTCACAGATCACTGATATTTTCATATGACTAGTATCGCCTATTGTCGAAATTCGACCAATCGTGTTTACAAAGTAACGAAATGAACTTCCTTTATTTAATTAACTGGAATTTATTCGTATGCAGATTCTAATTTCTTAATTGAACAAGTGAAGATACACTACTGGCCATTAAAATTGCTACACAACGAAGATGACGTGCTACAGACCCGAAATTTAACCGACAGGAAGAAGATGCTGTGATATGCAAATGATTAGCCTTTCAGAGCATTCACACAAGGTTGGCGCCGGTGGCGACACCTAAAACGTGCTGACATGAGGAAAGTTTCCAACCGATTTCTCATACACAAATAGCAGTTGACCGGCGTGGCCTGCTGAAACGTTGTTGTGACGCCTCGTAATGAGGAGAAAAGCATACCATCACGTTTCCGACTTTGATAAAGGTCGGATTGTAGCCTATCGCGATTGCGGTTTATCGTATCGCTACATTGCTGCTCGCGTTGGTCGACTGTCAGCAGAATATGGAATCGGTGGGTTCAGGAGGGTAATACCGCATGCCGTGCTGGATCCCAATGGCCTCGTATCACTAGCAGTTGAGCCCGCATCTCGTGGTCGTGCGGTAGCGTTCTCGCTTCCCACGCCCGGGTTCCCGGGTTCGATTCCCGGCGGGGTCGGGGATTTTCTCTGCCTCGTGATGGCTGGGTGTTGTGTGATGTCCTTAGGTTAGTTAGGTTTAAGTAGTTCTAAGTTCTAGGGGACTGATGACCTTAGATGTTAAGTCCCATAGTGCTCAGAGCCATTTGAACCACTAGCAGTTGAGATGACAGGCATCTTATCCGCATGTCTGTAACGGATCGTGCAGCCACGTCTCGATCCCTGAGTCAACAGATGGGGAAGTTTGCAAGACAACAACCATCTACACGAACAGTTCGACGACGTTTGCAGCAGCACGGACTATCAGCTCGGAGACCATGGCTGCGGTTACCCTTGACGCTGCATCACAGACAGGAGCGCCTGCGATGGTGTACTCAACGACGAACCTGGGTGCACGAATGTCAAAACGTCATTTTTTCGGATGAATCCAGGTTCTGTTTACAGCATCGTGATGGTCGCATCCGTGTTTGGCGACATCGCGGTGAACGCACATTGGAAGCGTGTATTCGTCATCGCCATATTGGCGTATCACCCGGCGTGATGGGATGGGTTGCCATTGGTTAAACGTCCCGGTCACCTCTTGTTCGCAATGACGGCACTTTGAACAGTGGACGTTACACTTCAGATGTGTGACGAGCCGTGGCTCTACTCTTCATTCGATCCCTGCGAAACCCTACATTTCAGCAGGATAATGCACGACAGCATGTTGCAGGTCCTGTACGGGCCTTTCTGGATACAGAAAATGTTCGACTGCTGTCCAGGGCAGCACATTCTCCAGATCTCTCACCAACTGAAAACGTCTGGTCAATGGTGGCCGAGCAACTGGCTCGTCACAATACGCCAGTCACTGCTCTTGATGAAGCTGCATGGGCAGCTGTACCTGTACACGCCATCCAAGCTCTGGCTCAATGCACAGGCGTATCAAGGCCGTTATTACGGCCAGAGGTGGTTGTTCTGGGTACTGATTTCTCAGGATCTATCCACCCAAATTGCGTGAAAATGTAATCACTTGTCAGTTCTAGTATAGTATATTTGTCCAATGAATCATCTGCATCTCTTCTTGGTGTAGCAATTTTAATGGCCAGTAGTGTATTTAGTTCTTACCTGAATGGCAAAGAACAAGCAATGTCAATGTCATAAAAACTTAGCTGTGCGTAACATGGTGGGTGACTACGTAGAAGTCGTTGGACCTGGTCTATGAGAAAAAATGTTGTGTATCTTAAACTGATATACTGCACGTAAAACCGTGTCTGAAATTTTAGTCTCGTAACTGACCATAGCAAATGCTGGATTGTAGCTATAAATATTGTCGAAATAATTCTTTAGTTTCTCAATAGTTGACTACGAAGTCTTTCGCGACGGAGTCCTTGCATAAAAAGTTCTCGGTTTACTTGCCGCGTCAAATTTGGATAATATCCCGAGCTTTCGATGACTACCTCCGTCATCTTTGTCAGGGGTAAAACTGACTGTCGTGGACCGGTGAGGCTTCCGCTTTTATAAGCAGTGGACGGCTTCTCATTGGCTGGACGACGATACATTTTTAATCTGGCCACATGGCAATGAGGCACTGCAGCAGTTTGTTGATCATTTGAATGTATACACCGAAAAATAATATTTACAGTGGAGGTGGAGAAGGATGGGAAGTTACCCTTCTTAGATGTACTGGTGGAGCGAAAATCAGATGGACGTCTCGGACATTCTGTGTACAAAAAACCAACGCATACAGATTTATATCTAAACGCATGTAGTTTTCACCACCCAGCTCAGAAGAGAACTGTGCTGAATACCTTGGTACACAGAGCAAGGACTATTTCGGACAAGGATCATCTCGGCTCCGAGATTAACCATCTAACTACGGTATTCAGAAAAAAAAGAAAAAATGGATAATCTGATCGTGATATCAGATCTACTCTGGCGAAGAAACCTAGCAAGGATGCTGTCCGAACAGATCAAGAGGACCAACACATCGCGCGGCTACCATTCTGCGGTGCAACGACCATCAAGATCAATAGAATCCTGAGCCGGCAGGGAATCAGACCAATATTCCGGCCACCCAGGAAGATTAAGGAGATGTTGCGACCCGTGAAAGTTAATCTCGGCTGAGAGTACCGGGTATTTACAACATTCCTTGCGAGTGTGGCAAAAATTATGTGAGCCAGTCTATAAGGACTGTTGAAGGTCGCTGTGTGGAACATCATCGTCACCTGTAATACAAATATCTAGAAAAATCAGCGGTGGCTGAGCACAGTTTGTTAAATAAACATAAGATTCTATTCGATGAAACAAGAATACATACTCACGCTTCAAACTGTCGGGACTCTGTCATCAGGGAAGCAGTTGAAATTAGAATATGTGAAAATAATTTCAACAGAGACTCCGGATATGCACTCAGCAATGCATAGAAGTACGCAGTTGATACAGAAAGAGCGCAGAGGGAGACTTCCAACATTCCTCGCAGTTCTCCGCCTGTTGCGATGGATGGCGCTGCGAGCAACGCTGGATGAAGCGCGCAAACAAAATCTATGGACATAGAGGCCGCCTCCTCTGTTCTCTGTAATTGTTCGATCATTTCAAGTGAGTCTTTGATACAGTCCATCGAAAAATAAATTGTCACTGTCAGCAAATTAACTTTTCCATTATGTCAACACAATGTGAATGTCGTTTTATCATGTACAGTAACCTCACATGTGAATTGTATTACATTACAAAAACCTACACTGTAAATTCATCAAATATCATTTACAACTCTCAAAATTATTTGCAATTACATTCAGTGAACATTTAAATGTATCTTTCAAAATAAGAATGGAATTATCACTATCAATAACAGGATTATTCCTATTACTTCATCTACGCAAAAATTGTCTCTGTCTAGCACATTGTCTTTTAGTCTGACCCTTTATCATTTTTCCTTTCAGACATAAATATAGTTTCTATATAATAAGAGAGGTTGGACGTCGTAGTTTCTCAGAATGGAGAAATTAAAAACGAGGAACTTACTTCAAATTTTATGGTAACATTGGCAAATGACCGCAAAGTTACTCATAGAGGAAAGTAAGCGAAATAACGACGCCAATATACAACGTTATTTACAGAATTCGTTACTACAATATTTTGATTTCCACGACTGACATCATCGACGTAGCAGTTGTCACATTGTAGCATCCATGTATGCGTGTGTTAGTGCAAATGAACCGTGTGAACACGAGCGTCTCTAGAATGCGATGTCACGAAATATTGTTAACTTGGTGCGTCATCTCTACCGTAGCACCTGATCGTTAGGCAGAGCGGATGTTGAGGGCACTGCAATTTTCGATGTTGATGTATTGGAGATTTTAATGGGTGATACCCAAGGTATCATCAAAGTTCCTTTTACCATTCTTAGCTGCTAAGTCGATTTTTTCCTTATGGACATCTATGGCAAAGTACCTTTTGAAATTTACAAGTTCATTGTGCTCCAGGTATAATTGATATTAAAAATCGGTACTTCAGTTTTCGTGTTCACCTATGACTCAATCTGCATTTGCTTCTTTTAATGTTTGCTTTCTCTAAACGCTTGCAGAGCTTGACTATTACACACATCAACAAAAGTTTTGCATCGCCCCTTTATTTCGAAATAAATGTCACAGAAAGCCAAAATTAGCTCTGAGGCTTGCTTATGTATTCATTTGCATGTGACCAGATCACAAAATAAATAAAAAAATTGTGTGAAGACAAAATCGTCTGTTTCCCACATAGATTTCTTTTCAGCGCTCCTGAGCAACGTTAATACGTGGCGCAACATTCCCTCGCTCGGATACAAGCTCGAATCCATCGTAGCATACCGTCGATGAAATCATCAAACCAGCCCTGGTCCAAATTGTCCCATCCAATATACAATACATTAAAAGTTCAGAAAATTCGGATCTTTTGTAAGGTACCTCACTCCTCCCTCCCCAACCACCAGCCGGCCGGGGTGGCCGAGCGGTTCTAGGCGCTACAGTCTGGAACCGCGCGACTGCTACGGTCGCAGGTTCGAATCCTGCCTCGGGCATGGACGTGTGTGATGTCCTTAGGTTAGTTAGGTTTAAGTAGTTCTAAGTTCTAGGGGACTGATGACCTCAGAAGTTAAGTCCCATAGTGCTCAAAGCCAGCCCAACCACCATTCCACTTGAGTATTTGCTAACTGGATTATCTCTGCTCCGCTCACAAACTTTCCTCACTGCGTCAACGTGACTGCACGGTACAAAGCGTCATTCAATCTTGCGATGGTCAGTGGTCATAACGTTTTGGATCATCAGTGTATGTTGATTGAGGTAGTCATATTTAGGTCTTTACTATCCTCTAATTATGGAAAAAAAGTCGAGCGTGGATTAAAACCTCATATTCGCATTCACATGAATGATAGTTTTATTCCGTGACTGAAGATTTAGATTTAGGTTTTTTTCTGCTTTTTCCCTAAATCATTTAAGGGAAGTAATGGTATCGTTTCTTTGAAGAGGATACGGCTGATGTCTCTCAATTGAATCTAACGGTAGCAGTAGACACAATATATTGGCTCATCAGTGTATGTACTAGTAAAGTGAGTGAAAAGAGTGATCTTTCTCATCACTTGCTGCCTTTTCCCTAAATGGTACCGTTATCCACAATCCGTCTGTACGGCCAACAGTTAACAAATCCCTATTCTTTGTGTTTACTTGCCGCCGACGCAGGTCGCAGCAGGCTTCCCAGCAAGTGAATTGTGTCTCACTAGCTCACTTTCAGTTTCAGTGCAAGGAAGCAGAGTGCGCACTGATAAGAAACTTCCTGACAGATTAAAACTGTGTGCTGGACTGGTACCTGAACCATGCACCTTTTCCTCTTGTAGGCAAATGCTCCACCAATTGAGCTATTCAAGTACGGCTCACGACCGTTCCTGACAGTTTTACTTCCGTCAGCACCTCATCTCCTTCCTTCCAAACTTCACAGAAATCCTCCTGCGAAACTTGCAATACTAGAATTCCTGGAATAAAGGATACTGCGCAGATATGGCTTAGGCACAGCCTGCAGGACGTTTCTAGAGTAAATTTTTCACTCTACAGCGGAACATTCACTGATATAAAACTTCCTGATAGCTTAAAACTGTGTGCCGGACTGCAATATCCTCTCTTCCACCGGTGCCGGTTCCGCAAATTTTGCAAGAGAACCAATGTGAAGTTTGGAAGGTGGGAAGGCGGCAGTAAAGTTGTAAGGGTGGATCATGAGTTGTGTTTGGTTGGCTCAGTCAGTACAACAAACGCCCGTGAAGGCAAAGGCCCTGGGTTCACGTCCCAGTCCAGCACACTGTTTTAGTCTGCCCAGAAGTTTCAATACTTGATGTACCTTTGGTATTTCTGATACAAGACTCTTGGCAGTTCGCCCAACACACACATCGGAAGCTGCTTCCAAAGCAGTCAGAGCGAATTCCAGCTGTTTACGAACATCAACTAACTCATCCTGTTCCTGAGAAGAGCATTTTCACTGGTGCAGAGTTTAACCGCACGGTAGACAATTTTAATTTAGTCTCACAGATTTTTTTTTTTTTTAAATTTCAGGAAGTGTTACACAACAAGAATGGCAAGCTCCCTTTGACACCCGAGGCTACAACAGCCAAGGAACTGATCCGTGTAAATCATCATCATTATATGCTAAAGGCAACGCTTTATTGATGCAGCCATCCTCCTCAGCTCCACGCCATCTGCAGTTTATTCCACTGATAACATTTTGTAATAGGAATGTTTGGGCGTGCCTCTTGATTTTTTCCCAGGATTTTTCATTCCAGGATGTTTTATTATGTTGTTATGTCGAATTGGGTGTCCAATTAGTTTAGTTTTTCTTCTCTGTATCATGTTAATCAATATACCTACATAGTTAATTTCTTTTAGTATTCGTTCAATGGATTTCCTTTGTGGCTCTTCTCCAAAACGACAAATCTACTGCTTCTGACACTTTTCTTTTCTTGTCCCCCAGGGTCCACCTGTCACAACTGTAATATAAAATGGTCCAAACAAATATCTTGATGAATTTCTTGCATGTTTCGATATTAAGGCGGTTATTTATTCAAAAATTACTCTTATTTCTCAATGTTTGTTTAGTGACTGCAGCTCTTCTTTGAATATCCATTAAACCTCTGTTGTCATCTATTGTCGAACTTCCCAAGCAGGGAATCCGTTTAAGCCTACTTGTAATAGCATTTTTTTTCTTGTTCAATGTTTGCCACTATCTGTCTTTTCGATTCGTTGTTTTAGTATTCTTGACGTTTATTTCCAGCGTGTCAAAAGCGTCAGACAAAATTTTTAACACATAGTTCATGTTTTTTCAGGATCTGCTAAGATTACTGTACCATCAGCAAATCGAATACAGTGTATTAGTTTACCATTATTTTTGATCCGCTCGGAGCTGTTTCTAGTCGTTTATATCGAACTTTCTATAAGCAAATTAAATTAATAAGGAGCGAGGTGACAGCTTTGTCAGGTACCTCTTCTTATCCTACGATCTTTCTTAGCATCATTGACGCCTACTTCTGTACTCTGGTTTTTGTATAGCTTAAGACTCGACCTTTTGCCTCTCCAGTGTATTCCAATTTTATCCATTTTTTTCGGTAGTATCTTCAGTTCCTTTCTGTCAAAAGCCTTCTCTAGGTCAATACATCTTTCTGTTCATCATAATTCCTCTTTCTAAGATAATTAATTTTAATTTTTAGTCTTACGTTAACAATATTGAGTAAATTTTTTGAAGCATGGTCTAATAATACCAAAGTTATATGTTTCGGACAATATCTGACGTTTCCTTTATTAGGTATATTAAATGTTTTACTTTTCATTAATTCCATTGGTAAATTTCCCTCCTCATAGCAGACACACATAAATGTGTACTGTCGTTATTTCTCCTTACCTCTGGCGGTCATTAATAACGCAGCAGGGATGTTATGTGTTACAGTCGATTTGTTGTTGTTCAAGTTGTTTGCAGCATTGTTGAGTGCTGACTTAATAACTGGCACCCTTACGACTTCACTTTCTGCGTCTCCCATTATGCTTATGTAATTTCAATCATCTCTGACATTTTCTCCATGATATACATCGTCAGCGTATCCTTTCTACATACCTGCTATTTTTCATTTCAAGTAGGGCATTACCTTTTTTATTTTTAACTATGGCCTACAAGTTCTACATTTAAGCTGTAGTGATCTAATATTTCGGTGCATATTGTCTACATTTCCTTTTTCTAGATCTTCATCTGTTTTTCTACCTATTTGTTCCACTAATTTCGTTTCCATGTGCCACATAGTTTTTACACTACTGGCCATTAAAATTGCTACACCATTAAGATGACATGCTACAGCCGTGAAATTTAACCGACAGGAAGAAGATGCTGTGATATGCAAATGATTAGCTTTTCAGAGCATTCACACAAGGCTGGCACCGGTGGCGACACCTACAACGTGCCGACATGAGAAAAGTTTCCAACCGATTTCTCATACACAAACAGCAGTTGACCGGCGTTGCCTGGTGAAACGTTGTTGTGCTGCTTCGTGTAAGAAGGAGAAATGCGTACCATCACGTTTACGACTTTGATAAAGGTCGGTTGTAGCCTATCGCGATTGAGGTTTATCGTATCGCTACATTGCTGCTCGCGTTGGTCGAGATCCAGTGACTATTAGCAGAATATGGAATCGGTGCGTTCAGGAGGGTATTACGGCACGCCGTGCTGGATCCCAATGGCCTCGTATCACTAGCAGTCGAGATGACAGGCATCTTATCCGCATGGCTGTAACAGATCGTGCAGCCGCGTCTCGATCCCTGAGCAAGACAACAACCATCTGCACGAACAGTTCGACGACGTTTGCAGCAGCATGGACTATCAGCTCGGAGTCCATGGCTGCGGTTACCCTTGACGCTGCATCACAGACAGGAGCGCCTGCGATAGTGTACTCAACGACGATCCTGGGTGCACGAATGGCAAAACGTCATTTTCTCGGATGAATCCAGGTTCTGTTTACAGCATCGTGATGGTCGCATCCGTGTTTGGCGACATCGCGGTGAACGCACATTGGAAGCGTGTATTCGTCATCGCCATACTGGCGTATCACCCGGCGTGATGGTATGGGGTGCCATTGGTTACACGTCTCGGTCACCTCTTGTTCGCATTGACGGCACTTTGAACAGTGGACGTTACATTTCAGATGTGTTGCGACCCGTGGCTCTAGCCTTCATTCGATCCCTGCGAAACCCCACAATTCAGCAGGATAAGCACAACCGCATGTTGCAGGTCCTGTACGGGCCTTTCTGGATACAAAAAAATGTTCGACTGCTGCCCTGGCCAGCACACGCTCTAGATCTCTCACCAATTGAAAACGTCTGGTCAATGGTGGCCGAGTAACTGGCTCGTCACAATACGCCAGTCACTACTCTTGATGAACTGTGGTATCGTGTTGAAGCTGCATGGGCAGCTGTACCTGTACACGCCATCCAAGCTCTGACTCAATGCCCAGGCGTATCAAGGCCGTTATTACGGCCAGAGGTGGTTGATCTGGGTACTGATTTCTCAGGATCTATCCACCCAAATTGCGTGAAAATGTAATCACATGTCAGTTCTAGTATAATATATTTGTCCAATGAATACCCGTTTATCATCTGCATTTCTTCTTGGTGTAGCAATTTTCATGGCCAGTGGTGTATTTTCTTTCTCATTTTTCTTTATAGGCCAAAATCTATTTTTCTCACTCTGTTTCGTTCTTTTAAGGATCAAGTGTTTCTTGTGTCATCCATGGTTTCCTTGGTTGCAGTTTCTTCTTCTCTAACACATTCCGCGCTCACTGATAAATCTTCTTATTTCCTCTCAACTTAAAGTTTCCTGGGATAGCTTGTCCATCTTCACTCTGAGTTTCTCAGATGTATCTTCATTATTCAGTCTTTCTATACGCCACACATTCTAATTGTATTTTGTTGCTTTTTAACTACAACTTTGACTACAACTATTACATGATCAGTATCAATATCATAACCAACGTATAAATGTCTACATTTCTTTTGGTTTCTGTAGCTTTCTTTGACAAGAATATAATCGATTTGTTATCTACCACTATATCCTGGTACCTTCAACACATGCTTTTCCTTGCTAGGAACTTTGAACCATGTGTTCGTTAGGACTATCTCATAATATTTACAGAATTCAAACAGCCTATGTCTCTATTATTCCTGCTTTCGAGTCCAAATTTTCCAACCCATTTTGAATTATTGTGGTTGCCCACATAGGCATTTAAGTCTTCCTTTATCATGACGCTGTGTTTTTATTTCTTATTCCTAACAGAACATACTGCAGCAGCTGAATTCCTAAGAACTAAGTTTATGTCGCAATCCTTAATTTCGCCTTTATTAATCTTTATTCGTCTTTATTTGCCAATGGCCATATTTAAAATGGAATAAGCTTCATCTCCTGTAGGTAATTCAAACATAATTACCAATTGTAATTACCGATATTTAATCATATCATTATTTTGAATTTTAAAATATGTTCACAATCTGTACATCAGAAAATTCTATTGTTTTATAAAATGTGTTTTCAGCCTACCAGATGTACAGTTTCCTTTGAAACTGAGAAAAAAAAATGACACAGCACAAAGGAATTATCCGAATGGGATGGAGATCGGTATATGAGATGTATATGTATAGACAAACAAATGAGTAACATTTCAGAAAAATTGGATGATTTATTCAAGAAAAAGAGCTTCACAAATTGAGCAAGTCAGTAACACACTGGTCCACCTCTGGCACCTATACAAGCAGTATTTCGGCCTGGCACTAAATGATAGATTCGTTGTAGGTCCTGAGCGAAAATTCTGTCCCATTGGTGCGCTAGGTCTTAAAAACCCCAGCTGGTTGGATGGCCCTACCCATAATCCTCCAAATATTCTCACTTGGGGAGAGATCCAGCAACATTGCTGGCCAAGGTAGGGTCTGAGAAGCACTAAGGCAAGTAGTAGAAACTCTCGCCATGTGCAGGCGGACATTATCTTGCTAAGATGGAAGCTCAGGATGGCTTGCCATGAAGGGTAACAAAACAGTGCGTGGAATATCGTCAATGTACCACTGTTTGTGTCTAGAGACGCCCTGGACAGCAATGGGATATTAACTTGGCTGTCGTCCAGCATACGGCCCTACAACCAGCAATGATGATTTGAGATGCCATTTCTTTTCACAGCACGAACCTTACGGCACAGGGTTACGTCGACGATATTCTACGCCCCGTTTTGTTGCCCTTCATAGCAAGTCAACCTGGGCTTACCTTTCAGTAAGCTAATGCTCACTCATACACAGCGAGAGTTTTTACTGCTTGATATCATGCCTACCAAACCCTACCTTGGCTAGCAAGGTTGCTGGATCTCCCCCCAATTTAGAACATTTGGAGTGTTATGCGCATGCTCCTCCAACCAAATTCTGATTTTGACGATCTAGAGCGCCAATGGGACAGAATCTGCCACAATATTCCGCCGGACGACATCCAAAAAATCTAAAAACCAATGCCAGGCCGAATAACTTCTTGCATAAGGGCCAGAGGAGGACCAAAGCGTTATTGATTTGTTTAATTTGTGAAGCTCTTTCTATTGGATAAGTCATCCAGTCTTTCTGAAACTGTAAGCATTAGATTGTCTGTACTTGTACATCAAATCTACTCATTTCCGACCCTTCTGATAATTCCTCTGTTGTGCATCGTTTTTCTTTTCTTATTTTTCTACTTAGATCACATAAAACAACTAATGCCTTATTCTTATTTTCAAAAGCTGCGTTTGCCTGGCTAACAATGTAAAGAACTGCTGAACTTGAGGACCCCTTCTCATTGTCTTGCAAAACATTATTTTCATTATTACAGTACACACCAGATGATGGCACCTTAGTGTTCTGAAACTCGTCATGTATACAATAAAAGATTGGTGATTCAGCAACTGTTGTGTGGTTTGTTCGTTTTACGATCATAATTAATGTGCTTAGGGTAAATGGGTTACAGGCAGCTGCAGGCACATCAAGCACTTTGCCTACTTAGCCCTTTTTGAAGGTTTCTTGGTGTAGCTGGGTCAACCCCTCTAGCATACAACCTAAAGGAGAATACTTGCTTCCAGTAACATTTCAAGTGTTATTTATACTTCTACTTAATGTTAAATTACTTGTAACATTGATAAAACGTATAGTGAAACTACGGATATTTAGTAAAAACCAAGATGACACCACATTGCTATGGACATCTAGCACTGCAAAAAATTGCTACACGCAAGCCACAACACCTACAAAAATGAGACATTGTTGATAGGAGACAGCGTTGTCCCTCAGTGCTGCCAACCACTTGAAGTGAAGTTACTCTCCAGATTTTGTGGAAAATATTCATAGACAAATTACCTTCTAGCCCAAGTACCCCAACTGACCTTAGGATTAAAAATAACATTGCTATTCCCAAAACATGGACTGAGAATGAGAAGGCACCCATTGACTGGATGAAAGTTTTTGACAGAGATTTCCCCAACTGTCTCTTCAAATACCATAACAATGCAGCTTGTCTAGAGCTACAGATTTTCACAAATTTAGTGTATCAGCCTTCTTTGATACACTAGAAGAAGTTATCAAATAAAACCCAAATTTTACTGATGGATCACGTATTTCCAATCTAGATGATACTAGAACAACAACAGTGCTGAATGTGAAACACTAGTAATGACATATTGTATAATAAATGCTCTTCGTAACAGCATACTTTCCTAATTATACGTCCATGAGTGAATTTCAAATAGTATATGGATTTCACCCCAGAGAATAATAGAGGCACAGATAATTGTACTGTATTATTTACAGCAGTGCAATTTGATAAGCAACGATACATGTGTAAAGCTCAAAGCACACTGCTCTTCTCTCAAGATATTTCTATTTCACATGCGGCAGCTGGTACGTTGATTAGAGAGTCTAATCTCCTCCGCTGCCACTGGTGACATCCCTGCAGGGATCCTCCAGCCCCCCCCCCCTTTTCACTGGAGGAGGAGGTAGCCAGGAACCCATGGCTCTGAGATCCCATTCACTCTTATGCTCATGACCAATCACGCCGTGGCTGGCTCCAATGCAGAGCACTGCTGGACCATTTTTTCGGTGAGCATGAAGATATACTGATCTTGCCTTGTATAATACAGCTGGTATTGGCCAAGGTGGGATGGAGGTCGGAGTGGGCAGCTCTAATGTCAATTATCTGCGATGATTGGTGTCAGTGCAAAGGTGACTTGCACATGCGGCGAGGTGGGTGAGAGTGGTGACATCATTACCATAGGAATGTAAGTAGGTGAAAATCCTCAGTCGACAAACTGGGTTTAATAATGGCTGAATTTATGTCACTTGGGAGTTTGTAATTGCGAGTGAAATGTCTGGTAATAAAGCTGTTGTTGACTTTGTGTTCCTTCTGCTTATCTTCAACCACAAGGAAAATATCTACCAGCTTGTACTGAATGTCATCTGACAGAAATTACTGTGTGTCGAGTTTTAGCATGAACGTGTTGTCAGTGTTCAAAGTGGGCTACGCGCTGTGCCATTCTGAAATGATGTGGATGGTAATATTGGTCTGCACCACCGCCATATCATCGATATGAGCCATATCACGCAAGATTCATGCGCTTGAAGGTGATGACAGCCCTGGTGACATGCTTCCCAAGGAGCAGTATACTGAACATACTAGAACCCGTTTGATGACTTTCTCTCGGCCAAAATAAGGCGACTGCAGTGCGAGTTGGATGGTGTCATCCCGTAACATGACAGCCTGCCAGTGCTTTGTGAACAAGAAAGGGGTGGGCTCCTTTGGTGGTGGTATTCTGAGCCATGTGACGTGTTGCTTACTCGTTTTATGAGAGAGGGGAAACTCTGGGTCTCTTGTGGTTGTACAGGTATCACAAGATCTGCAGGCCGAGTGAGCAGCTCACCATACAGAACCTCTATGAGGAATGTGTGCAGATCTTCTTTGTAAGTGGATTATACATCTAGCAGCTCCCAAGCTAATGATTCAGTCCAGTTGTCACTGTGACGCATGAGCGCAGCCTTCAGTGTAGAGAGTCAATGCTCCACTAATCCATGGCTTTGCAGGTGATGAGCGTGGTGCAAAAATGCAACATGCTGTAAAGTTTAGACGGCACATTAAATAGTGCCAATTCGAATTTATGGCCTTCGTCAGTGGTGATAGATCGAGCAATTGATTTGTGACATCCTTTTTTTTGGCCGTCAGTCTTCTGACTGGTTTGATGCGGCCCGCCAAGCATTCCTATCCTGTGCTAACCTCTTCTTCTCAGAGTAGCACTTGCAACCTACGTCCTCATTTATTTACTAGCTGTATTCCAATCTCTGTCTTCCTCTGCAGTTTTTGCCCTCTACAGCTCCCTGTAGTACCATGGAAGTCATTCCCTCATGTCTTAACAGATGTCCTATCATCCTATCCCTTCTCCTTATCAGTGTTTTCCACATATTCCTTTCCTCTCCGATTCTGCACAGAACCTCCTCCTTCCTTACTTTATCAGTCCACCTAATTTTCAACATTCGTCAGTAACACCACATCTCAAATTCTTCGATTCTCTTCTGTTCCGGTTTTCCCACAGCCCATCTTTCACTAACATACAATGCTGGACTCGGGACGTACATTCTCATAAATTTCTTCCTCAAATTAAGGCAGATATTTGATATTAGTAGATTTCTCTTGGCCAGGAATGCCCTTTTTGTCATTGCTCGTCTGCTTTTGATGTGTTCCTTGCTCCGTCCGTCATTGGTTATTTTACCGCCTAGGTAGCAGAATTCCTTAACTTCATCTACTTCGTGACCATCAATCCTGATGTTAAGTTTCTCGCTGTTCTCATTTGTACTACTTCTCATTACTTCCGTCTTTCTTCGATTTATTCTCAATCCATACTCTGTATTCATTAGACTGTTCATTCCTTTCAGCGGATGAAGTAATTCTTCTTCACTTTTACTCAGGATAACAACGTCATCAGCGAATCGTATCATTGACATCTTTTCACCTTGAATTTTAATTCCACTCCTTAACCTTTCTTTTATTTCCATCATTGCTTCATCGATGTACAGATTGAACAGTAGGGGCGAAAGGCTACATCCTTGTCTTACACACTTTTTAATACGAGCACTTCGTTCCTGGTCGTCCACTCTTATTATTTCCTCTCGGCTGTTGTACATATTGTATATGACCCGTCTCTCCCTATAGCTTACCCCTACTTTCCTCAGAATTTCGAACATCTTGCACCATATTACATAGTCGAACGCTTTTTCCAGGTCGACAAATCCTTTGAACGTGTCTTGATTTTTCTTTAGCCTTGCTTCCATTATTAACCGCATCGTCAGAATTGCCTCTCTTGTGCCTTTACCTTCCTAAAGACAAACTGACCATCATCTAGGGCATTCTCAATTTTCTCTTCAATTCTTCTGTATATTATTCTTGTAAGTAGCTTCGTTGCATGAGCTGTTAAGCTTATTGTGAGGCAATTCTCGCACTTGTCAGCTCTTGTCGTCTTCGGAATTGTGTGGATGATGCTTTTCCGAAAGTCAGATGGTATGTCGCCGGAGTCATACATTCTACACACCAACGGGAATAGTCGTTTTGTTGCCACTTCCCCCAATTATTTTAGAAATTCTGATGGCATGTTATCTATCCCTACTGCTTTATTTGATCTTAAGTCCTTCAAGTCTCTGTTAAATTCTGATTCTAGTACTGGATCCCCTATCTCTTCTAAATCCTGTTTCTTCTTCTAACACATCAGACAAATCTTCCCCCTCATTGAGGCTTTCAATGTATTCTTCCACCTATCCGCTCTCTCCTCTGCATTTAGCAGTGCAATTACCGTTGTGCTCTTAATGTTATCACCCATGCTTTCAATGTCACCGACGGTTGTTTTGACTTTCCTACATGCTGAGTCTGTCCTTCCGACAACCATTTCTTTTTCGATGTCTTCACATTTGTCCTGCAGCCAATTCGTCTTAGCTTCCCTACACTTTCTATTTATTTCATTCCTCAGCGACTTGTATTCCTCTATTCCTGAGTTTCCCGGGACATTCTTGTAATTCCTCCTTTCATCGATCAATTGAAGTATTTCTTCTGTTTCCCATGGTTTCTTCGCAGTTACCTTCTTTGTACCTATGTTTTCCTTCCCAACTTCTCTGATGGCCCTTTTTAGAAACGTCCACTCCTCTTCAACTGTACTGCCCACTGAGCTATTCCTTATTGCTGTATCTATAGCCTTAGAGAACTTCAACCGTATCCCATCATTCCTTACTACTTCCATATGCCACTTCTTTGCATATTGATTCTGCCTGACTAATGTCTTAAACTTCAGCCTACTCTTCATCACTACTATATTGTGATCTGAGTCTGTGTCTGCTCCTGGGTACACCTTACAATCCAGTATCTGATTCCAGGATCTCTGTCTGACCATGATGTAATCTAACTGAAATCTTCCCGTATCACCCGGCCTTTTCCAAGTATACCTCCTCCTCTTGTGATTCTTGATCAGAGTATTCGCTATTGCTAGCTGAAACTTATTACAGAACTCAATTAGTCTTTCTCCTCTATCATTCCTTTTCCCAGGCACATATTCTTCTGTAGCCTTTTCTTCTACTCCTTCGCCTACAAATGCATTCCAGTCTCCCATGACTATTAGATTTTCGTATCCCTTTACATACTGTATTACCCTTTCAATATCCTCATAGACTCTCTCTTCTCTTCATCTTCAGCTTGCGACTTCGGCATGTATACCTGAACTATCGTTGTGGGTATTGGTTTGCTGTCGATTCTGCTAAGAACAACCCTATCACTGTAATATTCACAGTAACACACTCTCTGCCCTACCTTCCTATTCATAACGAATCCTACTGCCGTTATACCATTTTCTGCTACTGTTGATATTACCCTATACTCATCTGATCAGAAATCCTTGTCTTCTTTCCAATTCACTTCACTGACCCCCACTATATCTAGATTGAGCCTTTGCACTACCCTTTTCAGATTTTCTAGTTTCCCTACCAAGTTCAAGCTTCTGACATTCCACGCCCCGACTCGTAGAACGTTGATTATTCAATCTTTTTCTCATGGTAACTTCCCCTTGGCAGCCCCCTTCCGGAGATCCGAATGGGGGATTATTCGTGTGGGGGCTTATTCCGAAATCTTTTGCCAGTGGAGAGATATCATGACACTTCTTCAATTACTTTACGTGTCTTTAATGCAGTGGTTTCCATTGCCTTCTGCATCCTCATGCCGGTGATCATTGCTGATTCTTCCGCCTTTAGGGGCAGTTTCCCACTCCAAGAACAAGAGAGTGCTCTGAACCTTTGTCCGCTCCTTCGCCGTCTTTGACAAGGCCGTTGGCAGAATGAGGGGTGACTTCTTATGGCTGAAGTCTTCGAGCACCAATGCTGATTATTAATAAAAAAATTTAAGCAGCCGCGGGATTCGAAACCGGGACCAAAGACGATTTGATTATGAATCAGAGACGCTACCCCTATATAACAACAAATCCTCTTGCCACCATTTCCGCACGCTACCCCTATATAACAACAAATCCTCTTGCCACCATTTCCGCAATCACGTC
The DNA here is from genome assembly GCF_023898315.1 of Schistocerca nitens. Lineage (NCBI taxonomy): Eukaryota > Metazoa > Arthropoda > Insecta > Orthoptera > Acrididae > Schistocerca > Schistocerca nitens. The sequence goes on along the minus strand of NC_064614.1, from coordinate 1,062,373,826 downwards.
CTTCAGGGTTGTGGCTTCCAACCAGCGTGTCACACGGTTGATGACGGACAGTATGTAACAAAAGCCCTCAGACTGTGGGAGGGGCCCTACCAGATCGAGATGGACATGCTGAAATAGACATTTTGGAATCTTGTAGCAGCCGAATGACAGCTGCGCATGTCGCCCAGTTTTGCTGCACTGACAAGCCAAGCACATCTGCGTCCACACAAAAAAATGTTCAAATGTGTGTGAAATCTTGTGGCAATTAACTGCTAAGGTCATCAGTCCCTAAGCTTACACGCTACTTAACCTAAATTATCCTAAGGACAAACACGTACACCCATGCCCGAGGGAGGACTCGAACCTCCGCCGGGACCAGCCACACAGTCCATGACTCATCTGCGTCCACACTCGGCAATCTTTTTTTTTTATGTTGGGACATATGAATCAGTCTGTTACAAGTCATGTCAATGTGCGTATGCTGAGGTGGAGCAGATAGTGTAATTGGTCAGATATGGTTTTTCTCATGGGTGTAGGCACAAGAGGTCAGATCCGGTTTTGCCAGACGCAGCACATCAGCTGCGTGGTGAAGCCAGGGACTGGATGTCATTCTATACATAACCTAGATGTAGTGTCATGTAGGAACTCCACAATTTGTTTATCGTGCAGCTGCACCTCCGTTAATTTTTCGTAGTCAGTGTGCATGGAAAGGGCGATTATCTCAACAAATAGTCTGCTACGACACTGTCCACTCCACGTAGGTGCCTGACATATGTTGTAAAGTGTGCTATGTAGTCCAAATGGTGGAACAGTTGTGGGCAGGAGTCGTTCGATGGGTTTCGTATAGAGTCTGCCGAAAGCTACGCTCTGCATAAATGATGAGAGATTTTTAAACTGGCGGACTGACTCCTGCGCTACCCACAGTTCCTATCATAGGCCGACCACTTGCGTTGAAGGTCTGTCAGTTTACACGAAAAGAAACAGAGGCGTTGTTGTATGCCCGCCACTTGCTGCTGCAGAAATGCTTCGGCGGCGAAGTCCTTGCATCTGACGTGATCGTCAGTTGTGAATTAACCAGTGAGTTTCATTTTGTCAAAAGCATTTTGCATTTGTGGAGTCCATTCGATCTTGCATTTTCCAGTTGTGTTCTTCACTGCCAGTACTCAGTCAGTGGTGTCTGTATGGTAGCTATATTAGAGAGATGTCAGTGGGAGGAGTTAATAAAAACAAGCAAATGGCGTAATCCGTGGAAGTCCTGCGTCCAAGGTAGTTGCTTAATGAATTCGTTTTGTTGTGCCATAGGTCTAATGCTGGCAATATTGACTAAATGGCTGAAGAAGACTACTTCAGATTGGTGAAGCTGGCACTTATGATCATTGATGATGACACCGTTATCATTAAGGTTATCGAGAACGTGTTTCAGATGTGCTTCAGCTCTTCCTGTAAAGCGGAGAAAATTTGAATGTCATCTAAACACGTCGGCCGCGGTGGTCTCGCGGTTCTAGGCGCACAGTCCGGAACCGTGTGACTGCTACGGTCGCAGGTTCGAATCCTGGCTCGGGCATGTATGTGTGTGATGTCCTTAGGTTAGTTAGGTTTAAGTAGTTCTAAGTTCTAGGGGACTGATGACCACAGCTGTTAAGTCCCATAGTGCTCAGAGCCAACCATCTAAATACGTATAGCAGAAAGGAAATTTAATACTCCTTCTAATTCGACTTTGTCTGTATCTGAAATATCCCTTACTTCTCGCAACTTATTATCTATTTTTTGATTAATTTCCACCATTAACTCGTCATCTGCAGATATTGTTTCTTTCGCCCGCCTATACCGTGGATGTCCCTCTTCCGATTGATACAGATTGCGGGCTTTCAGAATAATAAATGAATGGTGGTGTGGCCCTCAACTAAGAACCCTCCGACTTAGTTTGAAATATTAAACGTTTTGGCTGGTTTCGTTGTCTAGGGGCTGGGATACGTAGTTGCTACATTACAAGCCAAATACTGCTGAGTCTATAGTATTCAATATGAATATACACATGAATCGAATGGTCGAAGGTTCCTATCACTCGGCAATTGCGAATGTAATGTAGAAATTTATAAATGAAAGATTGCAATTAAATAAAATCTGCAGGTACTATCTTAACGACTTTAAATGATGAGTACGATAGTAGAAGTACTTTTGAGAATGCGGTATATTTCTGCAGAACACTTATTGGTGTCGATGGTCCAGCAATTAAATTAAATACAAGTTGAAAAACAGGGAAACAATAGATTCCTACTGCACATAATTAGTTATGAACGACAACATATCTCGCGAGATATTCACTTCTAAACACACACTACGTCTTCACTGAAGAAGCCTCGGAAATCACACAAGAGCACAAGTCGGCACTCCGTAATATATAACTTCCGCGACCAGGCGCAAATTGCTCCACTGTCCAAGTCTTTCCCGCGACTGTCTCCCGCGCCGCACTACTCCGAACTCCTTGTCCTGTCTCGAAACGATGCTCTTCTCCCACTTCCATCCAGTCTCTCCATCCACGAGCGCTGTGATTGGCTAGAGCGCTCCCGCCACATCTTCAAGCCAACGCACATTCAAAAACATAATGAAACACTTTCGAAATACTGGATTTACATTTAAATAACTTGAAATTAAATAAATATTCAAACGGCTGGACCATAAACACGTTCTAACATACAACATTAAATACATAAACAAAATAGATAAACACATATCAAAGGAAAAGCAACAAAAGGTAGGCCAGTAGCATTATGTCTCTGTGCTTTCTAAATCACAGTAAATATTTAACCAATTTCTTCATGAATAGTATATATCGGATATAAACAAGGACACAGATGAATAAATATATTTATAAGCATGCTGCTACCGTATTTTCGTGTAACTGTGGCCTGACGCGATCAATAGTAAGCGGCCACTTTGACTTCCAATAAATCATATACTATTCAAGTTACATGCCTGTAATTTATACAAATTTAGGCTTACACTAACAGCTTTCTAAAGACTCATCAATCGACGAAATCGGATGAAGCGTTCAGATTTTGGAAATCCGTTGCTGGGTATTACTTGTATAATTTACCGTCAGATACTAAACTTTAAACTAATAAAGATATTGAAAATCATATTCCACCATCAGAATCGTCGTGCAAATAATAGTAATGTACATGTTTCTTTTTGAGGTATCATGATTCGTCTGGCTACTATTAATTTCTATGCAAACTGTGAAATGTGTGCCATGACGGTTTCACAAAGTCCGCCATCTTTGGCACTCTCGGCACACAAGTCTCTTTCATCGACTCAGCGTCACCATGGAATTCCCAGCCACATGCTCGGGCTGTACCCTTCTTTTTCGGCCAACGCCCGGCACCACATGGTCGGCCTGCTGAGCGGCCCGTTCCCTCTGAGGAACTTAGAATATTTTCAGGGCGCCACAATTCGCCCATTACCTCACAAGACCCAGTTGCATGGTCAGTTGTTTGTAAGCACCTGGCATCTCTTCATGTCTGAGTTTTTCTTCAAAAGTAAGACGTACCTTCCCGAGCATCATATACCTTTTGTCCACGCGATTTTAACACATGAAATCGGCTCCAATGATTATGGGCACAGAGAGTTTCGGCACAATTACCATGTTTGCTTCTACCTCACGCCCCTGACAGGAAAAAGTTACATGCGTTTGTCTAGTAATCACTATCAACGCACCCATAATCGGTGCTTTAACATGTTTCGTCCGCAATACTGTTAGCGCCTGTTCAGCGTTAAATTTCTCAAAAAGTTCTTCTGAAGTCGCCGTCATTTCGCTTCCCATTTCAAGGTTGGCATCTACAATCGTGCCACCTACCTCAGCCTGAACGATTGGGTTCACCTTATTCTCCTCATTTGTCTTAACACCTGTCACCTGAATGTGCTGGGATGAAGTTATTTGACAATATTCTTTATCAAATGCATCTATGATCTCTCTATGTACCCCTCTCCTATATATCTCATCTCACTTGGGTATCAATACTGGTGTTGCCAACAGTGCATTATCCTCTTGGCATACCATTTCTCTCTCGGTTTCGTATAAATTAACTACATCGTTCTTTATCAAATGCCTCTATGATCTTTTTATATGTCCGTCTCCTATATATCTCATCTCACTTGGGTATCAATACTGGTGTTGCCGACAGTGCATTATCCTTTTGGCATACCATTTCTCTCTCGGTTTCGTATAAATGAACTACATCTTTCACAATTTGGTTATCATCAGTTTTTGCACAGCTGCCTACATTAACTGTTGAGAACTCTTGTTCCTCATCATCGGTCGATTCCCAGTCAATTGTCTCCCAGCATTCTGGTATTCGTATCTGATCACCCCCTAAACCTACTCCAGGATCTTGTTGATCAAAGGTAAGTTTATTTACACATTTAATTACAAAATCAACATCATTGGGCGACTGAATCACTTGTGATTGATCTTCATACTATACATCTCGTCAATTCTGTTTTTTTTTTTTTTTTTTTTTTTTTTTTTTACCATGGTTTGGTGGTCTCAGCTCGACTTCCTGTACCAATTCATGTCGCCTGTGGTGTCCTGCTGAAGTCTGATTCTCCCAACCTTTCTGCATTCTAGGCGTTCTGCTTCCACCCGAATAATTTGGGTTTTGTGGTGCAAAACCTCTAAACCTTCCTGCCTCGTTTGCCTGGTGATCATTATAGTTACCATCATAATTTCTGGTACCAAAGCCATTATTGTAATTCCGCGGCTCACCAAAACCATAATTATTGTTTGACGTCTGTGAGTTGCCAAAACCTATTATAACCCCATGGGCGATTACTATTCTTCCCAAAACAATTAGCTTTCCCAACATTCCTACTGACATTGTAAGCATTATTAAAGGCCACTCGGTTGCTATTATTCCTCTACCATTTGTTTCTCTCACTGTGCGTTGTTTCTTCGCGTCATCTTTACTGAAGATGAATTCAAGTTCTCTTAACATCCCTTTAAATGACTGTATATAATCTCCAGCTCTGCCAAACAACGATTGCTGATAACGCAAGGGTAACTTCACTGTGCACATACATATCAGTTCCCCATCACTGTTTGGATTGTCTATACGCTGATTCTTTTTCGTCATTTCTTCAAAACATCTAACTGGCTTCTTTTCTCCCGAATTTTCAAATGACGCCTTCTGTAACAATTCATATTTTATCCTATTTCGGGTTTCCGCGGACTAGTATCGCTCCAAGAATGCAGACATGAATTGTTCATACCACTGACAGTTTGCAGCGACCTTTGCATCGTTTCCGCTATTGCGCTTTCCACATGACCACAAATGAAATCCATGTTCTGGTAAACGGATCTGGAAATGTATAAACGTGGGGGGTGGGGGGGGGGGGAGGGGGGTGTAAGCCATTCCCGTTTTCTTTGTAATGTTGGAATTTTTGGAATTTTCTAACTGTCAAAAAATTATAGTCTCAAATTTTTCTATTGCACTGTATGGCGTTTGTGTTTTCGCAACATTTCCCGTTCCCTCCAATGGCGCCATGTTTTCCTTTATTCGTCCTACTAAATTTGGACCCTGAGACGACGTATTTGAGTCCCATCTAGCATCGCATCTACGCAGTGATGTGCAATTAACCCGTACCGCTCCTCGTCTATCGGACTGGCAGATACGTTTAAATTTCCCGTTACTGGATCAGTGTTTTCTCTTTGTACTTGCTTCATATTGACCTGCGTTATATGACCTGTTGTACTGTAACTCGTAAATTGAGAATTTGGCATGTGTGGCGCAGTAAACTGCTCTGTAACCGCGTCATTCGCGTACGTTCGGAGGGTCGGCTGCCGCTCTGTTGGTAAGCGCGCAGTTACCGCTTCTCGCATCATTGCGTGCTGTGAACGCACATTACCTGCTTGACTCACCTGTCTCAACTGTACTCCTACCATTTGCTTTTCTTTCGGATCGGAAAATACTGACACAACATCTTGTGGACATACAAGTGGAATCTCATGACTTTTTTGTGTTTGTGCAACTGACACGGAAGATTGCATAACGGACTTGGTTACCTCTGGATTTATTTCCATCACTATGTCACATGATACTACCTATTCCGTCGCCTCACTACTGCTTTATGTACGGTTCTCAATACACTGCTTCAGTTCTGTATGAAGCTCTTCATACTGCTGCTTATTTTTCGAGACGATGTTTACAATTGGTGTGGCCGAGCGGTTCTAGGCGCTACAGTCCGGAACCGCGCGACCGCTACAGTTGCAGGTTCGAATCCTGCCTCGGGCATGGATGTGTGTGTTGTCCTTAGGTTGGTTAGGTTTAAGTAGTTCTAAGTTCTAGGGGACTGATGACCTCAGCAGTTAAGTCCCATAGTGCTCAGAACCATTTTTTTGATGTTTACAATTTTTTTTACCGCTGCTCGCGTGACACGTCTTCTGACATTGAGTTCTTCCACGATTTGTTACGCCTTACGTGCTAAATTATCAACTCTTTGGTTGATATTAGACACTGCATCCTGCACATGGTCAATGGCAATACGCATAAATCAGCCATAAGCGATTGAATTAGGTCTAGCCTCTTTCCGGACTTCAATAAACTGTTCATTAACTTCCGTTCGCAACTTTTGCTGATCTTTGCGAACATTTTCGAACCCAACATTGGTTTCAAATTTGAGACCATTTAAAGCAGCATTTGTTTCTGTTTTTAAGTCTGCTAACCCTGCATTTGTTTCTGTTTTTAAATTCGCCGTTTTGGTTTTTAAACTAACCGTTTCGGTTTTTAAGTCTGCTAACCCTGCATTTGTTTGTTTTTTAAGTCTGCTAACCCCACATTTGTTTGTTTTTAAGTCTGCTAACCCTGCTCTCATTGTTTCATTGGTTTGCATGACAAAAAAAAAAAAAAAAATAGCCCTGAGCACTATGAGACTTAACTTCCGAGGTCATCAGTCCGCTAGAAATTAGAACTACTTAAACCTAACTAACCTAAGGACATCACACACATCCATGCCCGAAGCAGGATTCGAACCTGCGACCGTAGCGGTCGCACCGTTCCAGACTGCAGCGCCTAGAACCGCTCGGCCACCTCGGCCGGCCGCTTGACAGCAATAGCGAGTTGCTTCAACATTGCGATTACACTATCAGACTCTTCGCCATCGTCATCTGTCACCATTTGGTGTAAATTTTGCCGTTCGCGTCTTTCATGTGACGTCTCACCTACTTCTGTGCACAGTACTGACGCACTTACACACATTCTTTCCGTAGGAAAATGTCCCGTTTGATTCAGAATTACAACATTTGGGCCGCTGCTGCTACGGTCGCAGGTTGGAATCCTGCCTCGGGCATGAATGTGTGTGATGTCCTTAGGTTAGTTAAGTTTAAGTACTTCTAAGTCTAGGGCAGGGGTCTCCAAACTACGGCCCGCGGGCCGGCAAACCGGCCCGCGTTAGCTGGCCGGACAACCCCCGTATCCGGCCCGCCAAATATTTGAGGTGGTACCTACACTGCCAACAATTGAGTTTCGAGGCCTATCGCGACCAATACACCGTGACATTGGCTCTGCTACTCGCTACAAGACAACATAACTAAACTTAATTGTTGCGTCGCTTGAAATAACAATGCGTTGACGTACTCTACCTCTGTTACGTCTTGCAGTAATAGTGTTGTTAACAATGATTTTGAGATTTCGTTAACTTTGCAGGACGCTTTCGTGAATAATGTGCAGTGACATACTTTTTTGTCGCTGAAATTCGCCAGAATAAAATACGCCAGAATTTCGGTCAAGTACGTCCACCAATCAAAATTATGTAATTAAATAAAACTCGTAGTTCGTTTCAGTGCTAGCTATTCCCACAACCTTAGATTTTTTGCGATTTCATCTTTCCTTTAGCCTTACGTTACGGTGATCATGGAGTGCTAGGGTGCTTTAATCCCACTAGGTAGATCTTGGCCCTTATGACTTCGTGGAGGAGTCAATGTAGCCTGCGGACTAAAAAGTTTGGAGACCGCTGGTCTAGGGGACTGATGACCTCAGATGTTAAGTCCCATAGTGCTTAGAGCCATTTGAACCATTTTGAACAACATTTGGTTCAACGTACCGAAATTGCACGTCCTCTGATTATGCTTCTGAACCGCTACATCCGTCATCTGTTCGGTTTTGTGCGGTCACAACCTGAGATACCGATCGCGAAACTGCCACCATTCTCTTTGCTTTGTCACTACGTTCGGTTTCGTGACTTGCATTTGATATATTTTCTTGTACATCAATTTCTATCCTACCAAGATCTTCAGTTTGCCCTATATGCGATGAACTACGTCCGTCCGCCATGTCAGACCGTCTAACTGACCTCTGTCTTTCACGATTTGCGCAAGACTGAGCTCTCGCCACCATGAAGTTATATGACCTAACACGTCTCCAATAAAGTCTCTTATGCCATTAACACATCATTATCAACGCCGTCCACAGTATGTGGATATTCAAACAAACTCAACAACTTCGCGTGCGCCAGGAAGGTCATGCACAACCTACTTTTACTTAAAACACAAAAATTTTTCTTTACTCCTTTTCTACTCTGTGGATCACACATTTACAGTAATCTGACCACTATGCAGACACATACATGGAGCAACCTTGTCACTTTTTGTTTTCCAAAAAGAAATTTTTGTTCTTGATACCAAAATTCAATTACTCTTCCTAATTTGACTAATTGCCATCCTAGCAGACCAATTGCCAACCTGGCAGGTCACCATTATCCTACACTCCACTCCTTTCCACGTTTGTCAGACATCAGCAAAAACACCCTGCGAGTGCGTTAGCGCCGCTGGAATCAGTGGCTGGGGTTAGGAGTGGACTCTTATTCTAGGACAGAGCACTTTGGTGTTTAGCTGTAAAATTGGTTTATTCCTATTTTGTTGTTAAAGAAGCACACGAGTTTACATAGATTGTGACATGAAAATTTCAGGACAGTTGTCAATATAACGCATTACTTGTATGTCCTGTTTAGCAGACATAACACTGAACACAATAACATCAAAATTAAATAGAAGTTTCTCTACAAGATTTTTCTTACATCTACACAGTGAAGTTGGCCAATATTACGACAAATCATCCGATTCCGGTTCTAAGTTCGGTACTATTTAGGATGACAATCAAGTCTACAGAGGATGGTTAGTTTTTGTGACAAGATGAGCAAATATTAGTCAAGGCTGGTCGACTTCACAGTGGATGCAAGCTGGTGAACCAACAAGTTTATGCTTCTGTCAGCGGCATTTACCTTTAGCTGCGACGTGCTTCATCTGCATGGTTGCTCTCACCATCTGAAAATGCCATAAAAAGCTAATCAAAATCTTTACTGATTTCATCAGCAGAAACTCTCCTGTGTTCCTCGTTAGGTGAGAAAACATACACTCGTCCCTAGTCTGGAAAATAAGGCGAAATACACATGCATAAATGGAGCAACTTGTATATTTCAACGCCTTCCCAGTTCTTGCAAGAACAATTAATTATCGTTTCTCCGCTTTTGGGGCTCAACGACTCTTCAGCTGAATGTCAGCCAAAGTGAACGCAGTGTTCACACAAAATTCCTCTTTTGGCGTCGTTCAGAGCGTGATGCGCCCTGTTCTGCACTTGACGCTGGTTCAGGGGAGAGTCCCCGAAGTTTTCGGTCTTGTGTCTTTAATAGCAAACAATCCCCCACCTGCATCCTTTCGTGCTACACGTCACGGCTTTCTCAGACCTATGGAAGTGTTCCGTTCATCCTGTGGAAACTACCCCTGCCAATCACAAAGAGCGTCGACATATCGCCCCTTTTTACTCCTTCCGTCCGCCCCCGGTAGCTGAGTGGTCAGTGCAACAGACTGTCAATCCACAAGGCCCGGGTTCGATTCCCGGCTGGGTCGGAGATTTTCTCCACTCAGGGACTGGGTGTTGTGTTGTCCTAATCATCATCATTTCATCCCCATCGACGCGCAAGTCGCCGAAGTGGCGTCAAATCGAGAGACTTGCATCAGGCGAACGGTGTACCCGACGGGAGGCCCTCGTCGCACGACATTTCATTTCACTTTACTCCTTCCGAGTTCATTTCAGCCAGTCGGACATTTTGTGCCCGCTCCTGACGCCTAAAAGTTTCACGCGTACATCACAAGCACACCACGAGCATTTCATGTGATCAACTGCGTCGCTGGTCTGTTTGTATCCATCTGGAAATTCCCCAATGCGGTTTTTTACAGAATTTCTCCGTCGCAAGCAGTGCTGCACTGCTACCTGCTCCCATCGATGTGTCGCCCGGCGTGCTCGTTGTCTCTCTCGCCGCGGGTCACCAGCCTGTTTTAGAAGCCTTCCGTTGTACACGGGCCGTGACAGCATAAGTCGCATCTGTCCCCAAACTAAAACGTCTCTTCCAGCAGCTTTTTTCACCTTTTGCTCATTGACATGCAGGATTTGGGTTCTGTATGTTGATACCATCGAATGGAGTGTCATCCCTTTTCATTGCATACAGTACATTTTGATAGGCAAATCTCCAAAGCATGTTAGGTGACATATTCATCTACTTGTTATGATGTATAAAATTTCATGTAAGGTGCGAAATTGATATTCATTCAGGTTGCCATGTTACAGGTTCACTATATACACTCCAGGAAATTGAAATAAGAACACCGTGAATTCATTGTCCCAGGAAGGGGAAACTTTATTGACACATTCCTGGGGTCAGATACATCACATGATCACACTGACAGAACCACAGGCACATAGACACAGGCAACAGAGCATGCACAATGTCGGCACTAGTACAGTGTTTATCCACCTTTCGCAGCAATGCAGGCTGCTATTCTCCCATGGAGACGATCGTAGAGATGCTGGATGTAGTCCTGTGGAACGGCTTGCCATGCCATTTCCACCTGGCACCTCAGTTGGACCAGCGTTCGTGCTGGACGTGCAGACCGCGTGAGACGACGCTTCATCCAGTCCCAAACATGCTCAATGGGGGACAGATCCGGAGATCCTGCTGGCCAGGGTAGTTGACTTACACCTTCTAGAGCACGTTGGGTGGCACGGGATACATGCGGACGTGCATTGTCCTGTTGGAACAGCAAGTTCCCTTGCCGGTCTAGGAATGGTAGAACGATGGGTTCGATGACGGTTTGGATGTACCGTGCACTATTCAGTGTCCCCTCGACGATCACCAGTGGTGTACGGCCAGTGTAGGAGATCGCTCCCCACACCATGATGCCGGGTGTTGGCCCTGTGTGCCTCAGTCGTATGCAGTCCTGATTGTGGCGCTCACCTGCACGGCGCCAAACACGCATACGACCATCATTGGCACCAAGGCAGAAGCGACTCTCATCGCTGAAGACGACACGTCTCCATTCGTCCCTCCATTCACGCCTGTCGCGACACCACTGGAGGCGGGCTGCACGATGTTGGGGCGTGAGCGGAAGACGGCCTAATGGTGTGCGGGACCGTAGCCCAGCTTCATGGAGACGGTTGCGAATGGTCCTCGCCGATACCCCAGGAGCAACAGTGTCCCTAATTTGCTGGGAAGTGGCGGTGCGGTCCCCTACGGCACTGCGTAGGATCCTACGGTCTTGGCGTGCATGCGTGCGTCGCTGCGGTCCGGTCCCAGGTCGACGGGCACGTGCACCTTCCGCCGACCACTGGCGACAACATCGATGTACTGTGGAGACCTCACGCCCCACGTGTTGAGCAATTCGGCGGTACGTCCACCCGGCCTCCCGCATGCCCACTATACGCCCTCGCTCAAAGTCCGTCAACTGCACATACGGTTCACGTCCACGCTGTCGCGGCATGCTACCAGTGTTAAAGACTGCGATGGAGCTCCGTATGCCACGGCAAACTGGCTGACACTGACGGCGGCGGTGCACAAATGCTGCGCAGCTAGCGCCATTCGACGGCCAACACCGCGGTTCCTGGTGTGTCCGCTGTGCCGTGCGTGTGATCATTGCTTGTACAGCCCTCTCGCAGTGTCCGGAGCAAGTATGGTGGGTCTGACACACCAGTGTCAATGTGTTCTTTTTTCCATTTCCAGGAGTGTATCTGAACACCAGAAAATATGAACAGTTCATTTTCACTAATCATATGCCCATTCTGTGAAATTAGAACGTCGGGTTTTGTTGAACTGTGTGTTAGAAACTGTAAAAACTGAGTATTACTGTGATTTAGCGTTAGTTTATTTTCTACAAGCCATGAACTTAGGTCATGAACTGCACTATTTGAAACTGGGCCAATGTTGCATTTACATCCTTTACTACCAAGCTAGTGTTGTAAGCAAGCAGAAACATTTTAGACTTACCCATAATATTAGAGGGCATATCATATATATAAATAAGGAACAGGAGTCGCCCCAGCACTGATCCCTAAGGCACCCCCCACTTGACTGTACCCCACTCAGACCCCACATCACAGCCATTCTCAACATTGTGAATAATGACCTTTTGCTGTCTGTTGCTAAAGTAGGTGGTGAACCAACTGTGAGTTACTCCCCATATTCTGTAATGGTCCAACTTCTGGAGCTATATTTTGTGTCAACACAATCTAACACCCTAGTTAAATCAAAAAATATGCCTAGCGTTCGAAACCTTTTGTTTAAGCCATCCAGTACCTCACAGAGAAAAGAGGAAATAGCATGTTCAGTTGTTAAACGACTTCTAAAGACGAACTGTACATTTGACAGCAAATCGTGTGATATAAAATAATCAATTATCCTTACATACACAGCCTTTTCAGTAACTTTAGCAAACGCTGATGGCATAGAAATAGGACTAAAATTGTCTACATTTTCCTTTTCTCCCTTTTTATAAAGCAACTTTACTACTAAGTACTTTAATTGTTCAGGAAATTGACCATTCCTACAGGAAAAATTACAAATATAGCAAAATACAGGGCTAACATGCGCAGCACAATACTTTAATATTCTGGTAGGCACTCCATCATATCCATGAGAGTCCTTAGTCTTCAGTGATTTTATTATTGACTCAATCCCCCCCCCCCCCTTGTCTGTATTACAGAAGAGTATTTCAGACATCAATCTTGGAAAGGCATTTGCCATAAGAGTTATATGATTCCCTGTAGAAACTAAATTTTTATTTAATTCACCAGCAATGCTCAGAAAATGCTTGTTAAATACTGTACATATATCTAATTTATCAGCAACAGAAATATTTTTACTATGAACTGACTTTCTGTTGTCGACCTTGTGATGCTGACCAGACGCTTCCTTCACAACTGACCAAATGTTTTCGATTTCAACCTGTGAATTAGCTATTCTGTTTGCATACCACATACTCTTTGTCTTCCTAATAACATTTTAAACACCTTACAAAACTGTTTGTAATAGGCTACTGAAACTTGATTGTGACTACGTCTAACATTTTGATATAATTCCTGGTTTGTTCTACATGATACCCTTATCCCACTAGTCAGCCACCCAGGCTGCCTATTACTGTTAGTACCCCATTTAGAACGTTCTAATGGAAAGCACCTGTCAAAGAGCTTGAGAAATGTGTTAAGAAATGCATTATATTTGTCATCTATGTTATCAGCACTATAAACATCTTACCACTCTTGTTACCTGACAAGGTTTAAAAAGCTCTCTATTGCTGTTGGATTAACTTTCCTACATAGTTTGTAATTATATGTGACATTTGTTTGAGTACAAAGGTCTGAAAGGCCATTCACCCGTTTACTTCCTTGGCACGCAACTTGCTGAAGTGACGTCAACTAAAAAGACTTGCAATATTGCGGCCAAACCCCTAAGGGGATATCCCGGGCAATAAATGCCATACGATCATTTCATTTCCTTTTTTTCTTTCAGGATTCTAAAAGCAAAGTGTTAGAAATGGTTAAATTATGCTCTGTGCAAAATTCTGCCAGTTAACTTCACCTTTCATTCCTTAACCCCAGTCCACATTCTCATATTTTTCCTTGTCTTCCTTTTCCTTCTACCAAATTCCAGTCCCGTATCACAAATTATGTTTTTCACCTCCTTAACTATCTGAATAATTTCTATTCAATCCCTTCATCATCTGCAGAACTGGTCGGGATATAAACTTGAACTTCTGTGATGGTAGTTTATTTTGTATTATAGAGAAATGAAATATTCAGTCACATAACTACTAGTTTTTGCAAGAGCAACGATATGCAGGTATGGTAAGTCAAATTGATGTTTTAATGTAATTAATTTACATTTTCTTTCCACTTAGCACTAACATACTAACGAAAGAAATCACACGAGCAATATCTAGGCCGAAACATGGAAATGTAGAGAGTAAATGATAATGGTTACCTCACCCGCAGTTCTTACTAACAGCTGATACTGAACTTCCATAGATAAACCAAATGTCGCACTGTTCTCACTGTACACCGCAAGGAATTTGGAGCACAGGGATCCCATTCTTGAGGTCCTATCCAAATGGTTTTAACCTAGTTTAGCTTCGACGGTACTATGAGTGGACGATGTAAGGCAAAAACAACAGCGGACCTGTTTCCTGAAATTACATGCCACTTTAAGGCTCGGTCATGTCATTTAGAATGTGCCTGTAAATCAAATCATTTTCTAATTTCCAATCTGGCGGCATAATTTCATTAGCATCTTCCCCGGATACTCTAACTGGATATAACAGCGTGTTACGTGGCTTCTGATCCTCCTTTAACGAAGCTCCAGGTCCGAAATAACTAGGTGTCCGGATATTTTTACAGATACTGTATGTCACTGTAATGTAAGCAGTGATCATGCGTTTATGTAATGTATCTCAGTAATCCACTCTGTTGAAGTTTATTACTGTAGTAATAGCTGATTTTAGACATACGCCAAATTTACATGTTTGGGAAGGTGTATAAATGTTTGTGCAAGTGTCAACATGACATTTACCTATCCCACCACTTTCCAAGTTTCTATCTTTTGCCTTAGCTTTGCTCTGTAAGCGTAGTAAGCATGTGGTTGTGGCAGGGGTTGTGTGTTAATTTTTGTTTAGCAGCTTAGGCGGGGGGGATAGTTATTTTGTAGTAGACTAAAGGGCTACCGTAATGTTTCTTCCAATTTAAGTTGTAGTAATAGGCAGTTTATTTTTGTCATTTGTCTTAATATAACAGTACAGCTACGTCAACGTCGAGTTAAAAGAAACCCGTATTGCTGCGTATTCGTGATTAAGTGGTGCATATACATATAATGAAGGAGAAAAGCAACAACCCCTAAGAAGCAATTTAATACTCACATGCACAGAATTCTTAAACCGTCGATTGTTCAAATTTCTATCGAACATGTCCGATGCAGAACTACAGGAAGAGGAACGTGAAGTGCTGTCATCGATTTACGATGGCGATCCGGCCTTTCGTCAGCTCACAGCCACAACATTTCAGTATAAGGTGAAAAAGATTTTCCAAAAGCTTAGTGGTATTTTTTTATAGGTAAAGTGAGCACTTTAACAGGAACCGTTGTGAATTTCTATCCCCATAGTACGGTGATGATGGAGACCCGAAGACATTTCTCTTAGAAATATCATGGGGTGAAACATATCCGACCGAAAAGCCGAAGATAAATATGGACACTTTTTATAACAAGCACATGTAAGTATGTTTCTGTTGGTCCTGTGAATCGCCTAAAATTATACCGCTGAATAACAAAGATGTGCTTGCGATGCACACAATTTCAATTATATATTTTGATTCCTCCTATGACTTGATTTTCTCTTCTGCACTTTTGCAGTTGCACTGCACGTAGTAACTGCAGGCTTCTAGTAAAGGATAAAAGATGTTTCCTGCAAATAAATTGCCTTGTTCAATTTTGTTATATAGGGTGAACATAATAGCAATTTTTGTGTATACCATATCAGTAAGTCTTGTTGGACAACTTTACAGATTGTGTTGCAGCTCTTAATACTGAATTTTAGTTGCACCTTGCAGCACACATTAGACACGAGGAGTGAGATTGCCCTGAAACTCCTTAACTCTGCAATGTTTTCACCTGACATCACACTGAGAATTTTGTTAATCTTTTGAAACATCATGTTGATCTCATTCACCATTTACACACAAGTATTTTGAGTAACATTATTAATGCATTTGCTGACCTGAATAAAGTAAGTTTGGATTTTCTGGTTCATTTAAACTGTAGATTGGCTGATTAACCCTGGAACACTAAAGAGGGTAAAATGTTTCATTGCTTTTAAACCATCATACATTTTACTACTACATCTTTCATGCAAACAAAGTTATAATTTGTAGCTTATGCAATAGTTGATTACAATTGTAAGGTCTACAGTGTAATGTTACATACAAAATAAGTACAAAATGTCCCACTTTACACCCTGTACTGACATTACCAGATTGGTGGGAACACCAAATTGGTACCAACTGCAATCATAAATTTTAGGAGATGTGAGTAATCTAATTTTGATTAGCAACAAGTGCACTAGCTATTGTTTCTTCCTGGTTTACAACTGGCAACATGCGAGATACATCTGTAACAGATGCCAGCAAAATGAAATAGCAATCATTTTATGTAATCTCACAGGGGGTTATAAAATGACCATTTCAGAATTTAGTCATATTTATTACATGGATACCTACATGTCTTCATAGTAAAACTGCCAAATAGCACTGTCCCAATTTTAACCGATTTTGATAAATTCTGGTTTGAATGCTGAGTGGCGTTTATCTGGTTATTAGTCAGGCAACAATTTCCTTATTTTCTGAAATCTACTATTTAGTAAAGACCTCGGTTTTATATACATCTAGTATGTAGGTCAATTGATATAACATTCAAATCTTTTATGAAAAATGTCAACTTTCCATGCTGTGCTTTAAATTAATGAATTTTTTTTTTTTTTAAGCCTAACAGGGAAACAGTACAGATCTCAGCTTTTAACTGTTTAGCCATATAATGAAGTATAAATAATAATGAAATCATTTAGTATTACAGTGAATAGGTCTTGCCTTCACTTAAAGATGACTCCATCAGAGAAAATAGTCAGATTTGAAGAACTTCAAAGCCATGGGGTGTGGGGTTGGTATGTAGTCAATCGAACATCGACTTGATTTTTTACTGAAATATTTACATATCTGGTAGCAACCTTAGGTGCAAATGAGAATATCCTTCCTCGCTTTATTCATTGGCAAAGAGTAAAATGAAAATGGCACTGACGCATAGGCTGCCACCCACATTCAACACCACAAGGGGTTGGCATATAAAAACTGTGTATATCCCTCAAAAAATTATTCTTAAAATATTTGTGGTTGATCTACAGGTCAGAACAGTAAACAGGTGAGAGCTGAAAATAATTAACAATCATTTTCTTAATGTGTATGTTGTAACTGTTAAATGTACTTTCAGTGTAAAAAATTACAAGACTTCTTGGGTGCACAAAATTGGTGTTGTATACAGTATTATTTTCCTTAACATCTTGATACCAAAGATGAAATAAATGATCATCTTGTTGTACTTAGTCAAGTTTATACAGCCATGCACTGTGACTTTGTAATGATGGGACATTTACCTTACATATAACATTGGAGAATGGAATCTGAACAGTATTTTTCCTACTGGACCCTGAAAGGAATTGTGATTCAGCAGGAGATGTGCAATTAATCTCAACATTCCTAAACTCATATGATACCTGGGATGTGTGTTCTATGTACTAATTCTCACCATATTTGAAAGCTGCCTACTGCCACACATGCAGCTGTTCCAACAGAGCATTTTCACAAGCTGCCAGAGCACCAGTGGTCCCATTTGCATGTGCTGAAATTCTCTTAATTAGAAAGGTCTTAGTAGCAGTGACTACAGCTCAAATTGTACGATTTTCTTGGAGAACAAGTAGAATACAGGTAGGACATTTCCAGGAGCACTACTGTGCTGTGCATTTCTAGTCACTGATATGTGAAAATGGCATTTCATTTTTTTCTGTGCCAGTGAATAAAGTGAGGTAGGATAATCTTATTTGCACCTAAGGTTGCTACCAAATGTGTAAACATTTCAGCAAAAAACTCACATTGGGATTAAGTTGTCTATGGACTCCTTTCAGGGCTTTGAAGTTTGTCAGATCTGATGTTTTTTCTCCGACTGAGTCATCTTTGAGTGTAAGACCTGTTAATTTCAGTACCAAATGCTTTTGGTTATTTATATTTAATGCTAGAGCTAAAGAGTTACAAGCTGGGATCTGTGCTGTTTCCCCGTACAAAGTTAGGCTTTTTATAAATATTACAAAATTTAAAGCACAGCGTAGAAAAATGTGTTTGTCAACATTTTTTCATGAAAAATCAGTATGATGTATCCTACTTCTTATACATTATGTTTTAGTGGCCTACATACTAGGTGCATAAAAACTGAGGTTTGTAGATCAGCTCATTACTAAGTACCGGTAGTTGATATCTAAAAATAGGGATATTGGTGCCTGATTAATTACTGGACACACATCCTTTAGCCTTCAAACTTGAATTTATCGAAAATGGTTAGCACTTTTACTATTAAGACATGTAGCTATCCATGTATCAAATATGATTGAATTCTGAAATGGTCACCTGACGATTCACAAAGATGTGCTTGTCTAAAATAACCCACAGGGAAAAGCAAGGCTGATGTTGATATAATGCAACCTGCCACAGTAGTAGGGGCATTTCAGATTTTTTTTATATTTTTAGGCATGTTACATTTAAAACTTAAAGCCTCTTACACCGTTTAGACTGTAGGTTTAGCTCATATTTTGGAGTAAGAACAGGCTTCTCACATGCCTAATGAAATGAAATTTACAGAATGTTGTCATATGTCTAACAAAATGAAACTTACAGATACTGTCCCTCAGATTTCAGAAACAATTATAATTAAAATTGATCATGTAGACTCACTTCATGATGAAATTGGAGCATAGAAGTTCTCAATCCAAAAGGCACTGTTTCACAGTTTCAATTCGGAAGAATTAGCTCAGATTATTGGCGTGTGACTAGAACTGCATGTCCAGATTGTTGCCAGTCAATTAGAATAATTTGGGCAATGCTGCCAGATACTTTCCTCTTACCCTGGGGAAAAAAAATTTACATCCCTAACAGGAATTTGTTTTCATGTTTACTGTTACACCAAATCTTGCGACAGGAATTTCTGGTTTTGGCTGTTAATTTTGTTATATTTAGAAAACACATATAATTACCTTTTCACTTCATATGCTACTTTCACTAGTTTCTTTAAAATTGAAATATACATATCTTGTCCAAAAGATTGTGAAATGCCCTAGTAATAAAAGATAAGCTTGTAGCCAGTGCAATGCATCATCAGTGGTTGGTTATATACCATTGCTAATGTATAATCCCCTCTTTTCCTGAGAGGGATGTGATTAAACAGTATTTTAACCTTCTCAAGAATCATATTTTGCATTTCGATCTTGCATTTATTGGTACTTTGGCTCAACAGTTTTGATATGTTTTGTAGTTGTAAATTTCACATGGGCTTCATTATACTTAATGTCTATCATTTTATTAATTTAACAAAAGTTTTTTTAGCCAAGTTCCTCAGCATTTGGTGTCTTGATACTATAATGTATTCATGATACTTACCTTCTGAAGGCAAAGTTCCAGTGCTGCTGGTACATGCATAGAAGTGGGAAGAAACAAAATGTAGGCATTTAGCTGGTAGTTCCTTTCTCAAGGAAGAAAGAGGGTTAGCTGGATAAGGGTTGGAAAGGAGGAAAAGGTCACACTCAAATCCTTAATGAGAGGAACCTGTGTGTCGTGTCTTTGTAATGTAATAGTTTTCTCAAGGGACTTTTCCTTTTGCAAGTATATTAGTCAGTTGTGAAAATGTTTGAGAGTACCTGTCACATTTAAGAACGTGCATTGAATTTGTGTGTTTTTTCTATTTATAGAAACAGTAGTACGCTACACTTAAACTGTAAAAGCAGTCTTCTGTTTTGATGGAAATTTAATACACATCCAGTTATGCAGCTGTTAATTTGTACAAATTTTGAAAGTCTTCACTATTAGCATGTTTCTCTTCCCCATCCAGATTACCAGAGGTGAAGGCACATATTGTATCTGAAATTGATAAAGAAGCTGAACAGTATTTAGGAGCAGCTATGACGTATACCTTGTTTGAATTTGTTAAAGAGAGAGCACAAGATCTGATGTCAGCGCAACCAGAAAGCACTGTAACCAGCATTTCGTCTGCTGTAGAGAACATCTCTCTAGCTGACTCACAGGTAAGGTTGTTTGCCGTCTTGCAGTCTTCTCAAATGGTTGTTTGAACAATGTTTATAATGAGCTTATTTGGGATGTCTGAACAGGTCTCTTGTAGATTTTGTTTGCAGTTGAGTGAGGCTGGAAACAGAACAGAATGGAAAAGTGAAATAGCTATTAAAATTGACACAGCTTGGACATTAATTATATAACTAGGTAGAACAAGACACTTCCATTGGTGATGACATTAGTGAAGTTGCTGGGGCGTGCTTTGAAGCCACTGGCTTAAATAAATGTGCCATGAAGAAAAGATAAGACTACTTAAGTGAATTACTATCCAACATCAGAAAGCATAATTGCATTCAGTTTTAGAAAAATTCTAGATATTTGAAAAATGATATACATAGTTTTTTTTTTTTAGGTGTCCTCTACATATTCATAGGACATTATATTTGTTTGCAGTTTGTCTTCTTGTGCTTTGTCCACCACGAACAAGGGAACCATAAATGCTCCCATCACCAGTTGGCTTCATATTGCTAGGATGTGTAGATCATGGTGTGGACTTTAATATATTAAATAGGAAGATGCAACTCCCAACTGGTTTTGATAAAATTCAGTTTTGAAAATTTTAGGCATGCTAATATATTTCGTGGGATCACTATTACTCGAGGGGTCCACAGCCAAGTAAGCACATGCTTAGTTGCACAAATGCATGATCTCTGGATCAAACCTTGCTGCCTGGACATTCTGTTTATTTCCTCCTCCTCCTCCACCACCACATATGTAACAACAGATTAATTATGACTGTGCTGATCACCAATATCACACAAATTGTTTATTATTTTCGTAATCTTTACCTTGAAAAATTGGATGTTTCTTTAAAATTTTGGTAGTAGTTTCCCATTATAACAGTGTTGGTGCAGGTATGTTCCATTTCACCAGGGAGTGTTTTTTTGGTATCTGTGCAAGTGTTTGAACTCGCCATGAGTGCATTTTCCTGGTACAAGTCCACTTATGGTATGACTCACCATACGAATCCATTTTTCCTGTATTTGTGTAAGTAGTGTTGTCCCACCGGAAAGAGCTGCATGTGACAAATGACTTTTGATTGTTGGAAGGATAAAGGAACAGTGTTCACAAATCGTAAAATACTTCATTTGTATGTTACCCTGTGGCAAGTGTTTGCCAACATTCCAGAAATCTAATTTTATGAGTAATTGTAGTGATATGCATGGCACTTACACAACAAACAAAAGTGAATCTGATTGTGAAGCCAAATCACTGTATGGTGAAGTTTCAAAACTGTGATTAAGACTGCAACTCATTTATAGTGAACAGCCCTTTCTCCAAAACAGTCTCATTGCTTTGAATCTTTCTGCAGCAATAACATAAGATTATGTGGAAGCTGGAGAAGAAATTCTTCACAACACTTTCGAAATGAGAGTAGGAGACAACTCGTGGTACAAAAAAACTTATTCCCTACCAAGAAAGTCTGTGCCTGGATGCCTGTATTTTATTCCTTAGAAGCACCGCATCTGACTTCTAGCTTGGTGGTGGTGGTGGTGGTGGTGGTGGTGGTGGTGGTGGTGGTGGTTGAAAATGGTGGGTGTTTATGGCTCTGAATGGCAGTTTCTGTATGATTATCTGTAATCTGTTATATCCTGAAATATCTTTTGTCTGAAGCACTGGGGGTATTGTGGGCCTCACATAGATGAGTTAGTGAGTCGGAGTGGTAGCCTTTTCAAAGAGGTTTTCTGACTTGCTTTGTAAGTTGGTAGATGATTCGCATAAGTGATCCCTAGTGTGGTGTGTATCTGTGAGCATTGGCTATGACACAGAGGACTTCACTCTGCAACAATTGTAAATTGCTCAGATATGTCTGCCACTGTGGACCGCATCTCTGATTCATAGAGCGTGGTTGGAAGGATTACACTCCTATAGATTCTTAGTGTAATCGCTATTATAGCCCCTCACCCTTTAGTAGTGGGTACAACCGTTAGAATACAGGGCATCCTTTATCTCTTGCTCTGTCAATTTGTGTTATGGCCTAATCCATATATACCTCACGAACATTAAGCATCTACCATGCTGCAGGCTGAGAGAGATTGCCCAGTCATTTCATTCTAATACTCTGCCCGCCACAGAAATATGGTGGTGTTACATTATTTGTGCACATTATTGTGACTCTCTTGTCAGGATTATCTTTATTTTCTACAGCTTGAACCACTGAGTGATAACATCTAGCTTTTCCTGTAGTTTTCATGCAATGAAGTTGAGGTTGCTGCTTCTTCCATAAACCGCTGTGTCATCTTCTTACAAGGCAGTTTCACCTCTTGCAACTTAGGCACATCATTGGTGTAGAATATGTATATTGCGGGGCTCAGAACAGAGCCCTGCGGGTCCCCAGCCACAGTGTTTCTGATCATGTGAACATGCTTGCTGCACCTGACAGGAATAAGACAGTCATGCAGATCGTGTGCCTTTGCAGTGCCTAACTGGGACAGTTTATAGATTAAGCCATCATGCCAGGCTGTGTCTAAGGCCTTCTCGATACCGAGAAAGACTACTCCAGTTTTGTGCTTCATGTCTTGTGCCCTTCACACGTGTTCCACTAGACATAAGGATTGGTCGATAGCTCTGTGTTCTGGATGGAATCCAAACTGCTTGGGGCAAATACTGTTGTGATCTGTCGGGAACTGGATGAAGGCTCTGTGTATAAGACACTTAAGTACTTTCTCAAGAACGCGCAGGAGTGAAATGGGTCTTCAGGTTTGTGGATCAGGTTCTGTTAGGTTCGCGAAGATTTATGACTAGACCAGTTTTCCAGGTGGTTGGGGAGTTGGTTAGGGAGAGGCATTGGTCATAGACAGTGATGAGGTAGGTGATTGCTGAAGGAGGTAGTTGGTTGAGGTGGGGGACACGGACCTTGTCAGGCCAGAGGGGGGGAGGGTTGTTTTTCTCTGCCTATCTAATGTAGGCACTCACGAGGCAGTTGGAAACTGGTGTAAACATTGGCCTAATATCTCTCAACTGAGCCACTTGTTCACCTATTTGTCCCCCCTACCTGTCAATCACTTCATCTTCAATGCCATGAGTTTGGAATTGTGACTCCAGTGACGTCATCAGTACTTCATCTTTATCATCATCATCATCATCATCATCATCATCATAGATGTGCCCATTTTCCCCTTGGCGTGGCCTGTCTACCCTGGGATTAGCCTTCAGTGGTTTCATGATCTTCCATGTGGAAGAGTAAGTACTTGGTTCACGTCGCGCTCTTCACGTCGCGTACTGCTTCCCAGAGCCTTTAGTCACAGCAGAGGCATCTATGCTCCTTCAATCTCTCATTTCACCTGTCCTTCCAGCTGTCTAAGCAGATAGCGACCAACGGGGTCGCGGTAACGTTACCAAGCCCTCCTATCACGTTGCTTAGTAACTATCGGGTGCCAGATGTCGGTGTCCCTAGCACCAGGTGTGATGGTCTGCCTGATGCTTGTTTCTCAATCACACTTCTGTAGGAGTTTTGTGAACTACTCAGTTCCTTAGTCCACCTCTGATCTGTTTTGCATTTTCAGTTTGCCCTCCAGGTGATGTCCCACTAGGATGTTGTATTGTTGCCAGTTAGTAGTGTGTGTTATTTTTGCCATCCTCCTGTCTCTCTCTTCAACATTTCAACATTGGCACATTCCAATATGATGGGCTATGGTCTGAGTGCAGCTCGTAAAACTGTGGTCACATCCCCCACTGCAGGCCCTTCGTTGGGAAAATATCAAGGATATCAAACCCGAACTGAGCATGGTAGGGGATGTGAGAAGGCTCCTCTGGAACAGTTACCCTCAGGAAGGGATTGCCCCCCTCAGACTGCCTCCATCTTCTTCTGCTAGCATCATGAAGTTGCAACCTCATTCACTGTGTGGCATTCAGGTCCCCAGCATGTTAATATATGCTCGTAATTGCCTGTTACAACCTGAAGGTCCTGTGCATTTATGTTACTGTGTGGAGAGTTGCAAACAGTAATTGTGATTAGGATGTTGAACTCGACACCTCCAGCCCTGACCGTGACCAAACTTGGTATATTGATTGTCTGGTGGCAAATCCTCTGCCTCACAAGAAAGGCAACCCTTCCACTACACTTGGTGACCGATAGGCTAGTCCATCATGCAGGAGTGTAGTAGCAGATTTTCAGGTGACATGCCTGTGATAATTTGTCTGTGTGTGCAGGTGACCCCTGTGGCTTGCTGATCTAGGAAGGAATGCAGTTGTATTATCTTAGCAGAAATACTATTAACATTCAATTTCATATTCGTATGTTTTTATACGTAAGGGCAATTCAGAGAATAGTACGACTGCCTCCACTAAGACCATCTTTTTTATGAACTTATCTGGCACAGCTCTCACTGAGGCATTATTTCTTTGATTTTTGATGTTAATGTTGCTAAGCAAACACTGAAAACACTGATCTAAGTTCATATAGCTCTCTCATCAGGCTGCTGAGATCATTGCCTGCCATTTGCTGGGGTGTTACTGGTGGGGGCTTTGAAGTGCTGCTGGCAGTATCTCTGCCAGTATTGGCCCCCTGTGGTGGTGGGGATGAGTGCATCTCTGGCACCGTGGGAGGGGGGGGGCAGCACTGTAGGGAAGGGGGAAAGCCCAAGGGTTCTTCTGAGGTGGTAGTGCCAGAAACTGACCGGGCTGCAGTTGAAACACCACCTTCTTGCTAGTTTTTGAACCAGTTTGCCATGACCACTGTCGTGTAGTTATGTGCATCTCAGGTCATGCAGCAACCTCTGGTAAGCCTCGCAGCTGTGGTAGTTTGCCGGCTGATTCCCATGGCAATTTGTGCAGATGGGGCAGTTATCCTGTCTTGGCAGAGCTTTGCGAAGTCTGGGCCTGCACATTTAACGCTCTGTTAAGACAATCCAAGCAGGTAATCAGCTTAAAAAACACATGCCAGTCATTCTCATCTGTTTTGGACTGCCTTAACAGATATATCATAATAATGGTCTAACAGTTTTTAGCATTGTACTTGATAATGGCATAAAACCTGAAATCCAGATATTACAGAAGTTAAATACAGTAATACACACTCAAATGGTGGTTTATTCTTTTAAAAAATATTGCATGATTATGGCTCAACGCCATTGAAAACATTTCGTGTAAGTTTGTTAGAGTGAAACACTGGATTTTTTTGTAA
This sequence comes from Schistocerca nitens, assembly GCF_023898315.1. Classification (NCBI taxonomy): domain Eukaryota; kingdom Metazoa; phylum Arthropoda; class Insecta; order Orthoptera; family Acrididae; genus Schistocerca; species Schistocerca nitens. The sequence goes on along the minus strand of NC_064614.1, from coordinate 1,062,348,476 downwards.
GTCACAAATGAGTATTATTCACAGGTTTTGAATACAAGATGGCCCCCACAGAAAGATTTATTGACTTTCACAATATTTCTAGGGACAAAACTGCTTATCGTTTGTCAGAAACTATACTCAATGTGCTTGATGTTTGGGGAGTTATTGACAAAACAGTGAGCCAACATATGATGGAGCCTCGGTGATGGCAGGAAAACAAGATGGTGTCCAGAATTTTGTTAAACAAAAATGTCTGCAAGCTCTATTTTTGCACCGTTATTCTCATCAACTTAATGTAGTGTTGTTACATCATCTAAAAGTATCAAAGCAGTTAGGTTTTTCGTTTACAGTCTTGTCATTCCATTTGTTTTCAGCAAGAGAACACAACTCTTAGAAAATACAAGATTCAGATTGCCTAAAACATGTATTACATGTTGGAATTTCCATTCATAGGATGTTCACATAGTATATCTTAAATACCATGAGTTTAAAGACATTTTCCTAAATATCAACAGTGATTATGAATATCGGGATGCAGAGTCATTCTGGCTTGATTAAAATTTGTAACAAAACTCAATTTTTTTTTCCTACTTTGCCTTTACAAAAAAATATTAGTATATGTTGACCATCTCTTTGCACTTCAACACAAAATTGAGTGTCACTTTAGTATGTGTAACGTTGAAATTAGAAGACCATCAGCCCCGCAGGGAGTCACTACTTGTTGGTAAGTTTGTGCATAGCTGCCACTGGGCCCCAGCCTTCGCAGCACCTCTTTCCTTTCCATGCTGCATGTCCACCCTTCTCATGTTCTTTTTTCCGTCCCTTGGGGAACATGTCTTGGATATTTTTGGGAATACATCTTGCAGTTTAGATAGCCCAGCATCGGAACAGTCTCTCATCTGTTTTTCTTTCTTTCTTTCTTTGTTCTCGATTTCCTCCCCTTCTTCTACTTTGGCATTCGAGGTTTCTCTTTGTTCTTTTTCATCCTTATGTTTTCCTGAAGGCTGGCCCATGCATTTGACGTGTAACAGGTGACAGTTAAGCATAATTCCTAGCAGCGGACTGATAGGTAGGGGTCACACGTACCCCCAGTACAGACCAGGCCCGGGGGGGGGGGGGGGATTGCCTGATCTGTTACCTTTCCAATTGCCAGTTGGTCCCTTTGTTAGGGGTTTGGGAGGTGTGGACAATCATCTAAAGTGGGTTAGCCCCCTCTGAGGGGGGGCCAGTTGGAAGAAGCACCATTGAAGACTGGGGCAATCATGAGGGATTTTTTTCACAGTGAGCCAATCATGATCTTGGACTACATGTAGAAAATGTAAACGGAATGAGACTAAAGATTCAAAGACACTCTTAGCTGCACCTCAGTTCTTTGCTGCAGTTAACTTTTTTATTTTTCAGGAAGGTGTTATCGAATTGCAGGCCCTGTGAAATCCTGCCCTCACTTATGTAGTGAAACTTCACTTCTGGAGACTATCTATGATTTTCAAGCCCAACAACTGCTTACAGCTTTGATCCTCCACGGCTATCCTGTTCGTGTCAAGGCCCATCAAATTCTGAATTCTTAACATAGTGTTATTTACACTTGGCTGCTTGATGGTCTGACTGAGAAGAAATCCAAACTTACCTCTATGACCAGGGCATCATTCAGGTCCATTGGGCAATGAAAAAGATTGATGCAGCCATAGTGCCTACATACAATCTCTTTCTCACATTTGATTGAGTAGTGCTTCCTTCAAAGATAAAGGCAGGCTATGAAGTCTTCATGGTCTGACTGTACATTCCAAATGCAATGCATTGCTACCAGTGTCAATGTTACAACCACACTCTTATGTTCTATCAAAACACAGCAAAATGTTACTTCTTGTAGGGATGCTCATGAGGGCAATTGTCTGCTCCTTCTTCCCGCTATATGAAATTGTAATGATGACCATTCCGCCTCATCTCATGAGTGTCTCCTGTACCCCAATGAGCGGGCCATCCAGGAGATCCAGGTGGAGGAAAAAGTACTTTACCCTGTCTCTCACAAGTTGTTGGCTAGTGGAATGCCCTGCATTTTACCATCCAGCACTTAACAGTACTGATCTTGCTACATCTCGCTCCTCGGAGGACATGGCCACGCTGACATGCTACCTCCAATTCAGCATTGCAGTTGTAAAATTGCACAGTAACACAGTAGCATCCTCATCTTCTCCTCCTACAGCTTCCCAACACCAAGTCTTTGCCCCCGATGGTGAAATCACCAACTGCTCAACCAGCAGGCCGGAAAGGACAAATAGAATATTTCCACAAAGACTTTCTACAACCCTCCAGCCAACAACCATTGGTGTCTTCATCTGACAATCGCAAAGGCTCTAAGAAATCAAATAAAGGCAAACAACCTCCTCTTTCCCCGAATCTTGAGATCCTCTTCAGTGGTGTGCTGCATGATACCCCACCCGACTGACCTCCATTTCACCAGTGCGCAGCACCTACTGTTTTTCTGCCCTGAAAACTGCAGGCTGATCAGGGAGAACGTCAACGCCTCTAGATTTCATGGAACTGGATCCTCCAGCCTCTGCACTCGGTGGCATTGAGTCTTTGAAGGCTGGCACTCGGCAGCCGCTGTGGTGACTACCCAATATTTGTTCCCTCCTCCCTGTTCCCCATTATGACTCTTCTCCAATGAAACATTCATGGCATTAGATCCAACAAGGAGGAATCAGTGCTGCTCTTGGAATTGCGATACCTTGTTACTTTGTCTCCAGGAAACAAAACTGTGTCCTTGCAACTGCTTTGACCTCTCATATTTCCTTCTGGTTTGCTTTGAGTTCCCCCTGAGGACGGCATTCTCTCTTGGGGAGTCATCCTGCTCAAATCCTCTCACTGAACACCTGGCTGCAAGCTGTTGCAATGCGCAGTTTCCTTCCACTTTTTATCTTTGTTATGTCTACTTCCCGTACTTCCCACAGTCTTTTGCTGTCACCAGAGCTGACTTCCTCAGACTTATTGGTCAGCTCTCTCACCCCTTTCTACTGCTTGGCAACTATAAGAACATGTCAGAAAGATACCCTCTTGGGTGACCTCAAACGACTCAACCTCATCTGCCTTAACACTGGAGCACCCACATTTTTTTCAGCCACCACACATACCTCTTCTCATTTGAACCTCTCATTCTGCACTGCCCAGCGTGCCCGTTGCATCTAATGGTGTGTTCTGTCTGACACATACTTCAGCAACCATATACCATGTTTCCAGAATGAGATTTTCACTGTGCACCGGAGTGTGTGCTGATATGAAACTTCCTGGCAGATTAAAACTGTGTACCCGACCGAGACTCGAACTCGGGACCGGAGACGAGATACTGGCAGAAGTAAAGCTGTGAGTACCGGGCGTGAGTCGTGCTTTGGTAGCTCAGATGGTAGAGCACTTGCCCGCGAAAGGCAAAGGTCGCGAGTACGAGTCTCGGTCGGGCACACAGTTTTAATCTGCCAGGAAGTTTCATATCCCATGTGCTACCCGTTCACTGACTCCTATCCCATCTACGTGTAAACCTAATTGGCAGATTTCTAAGATCAACTGGAGACTCTACTCATCCCTGTCAACTTTCAATGAACATTTCCCCAGTTGTGATTACCGGGTAGAGTACCTTACAAAGGTTATCTTTATCGCCGCAGTACATTTAATACTGTGCTGTGTTCTGGTCCCCCGGTGGACTGAGGTATGCTGCAGTACAATGTGCATGTGGAGACTTGTTTTCTGTATTTTTAATTGCCATCATGTAATGGAGAACTGTATTCATTGTAAACAGTTTTGTGTGCAGTGTCGTCGCATTCTTTGGGGTAGTAAAAAAGCTAGGTAGATTTGATTTACTCTTTCTTTTAAGTTTCACTCCATCTTCCATCATGTGGGGCAACCTCTCTCGGCTCTATGGGACCAAGCTGCAGTCCCCAATTTCTAGCCTGGTTGTAGAAGATGTTGTCATTGTGGACACTGTCGTTATCTCCATCACCTTAGGCTACTATTTTGCAGAGGTTTAGAGTTCCACCCGTCATCACCCCACTTTTCTCCCTGTGAAACAAGTGGATGAGGCTCAAGTGATACCCTTCTCCACTCAGAATCATGAATGTACAATGCAGTCTTTACTATGAGGGAGCTAGATCATGCTCTCACTTATCCAGAACTTCCACCCAAGACCAGATGATGATTAGATTCTGATGTTACAGTGCCTTTCTCTTGCAGGAAAGCACTTCCTCTTTCATACGTACAATCTCATTTTGAAAGATGAACATTGGCGTAAAGCCACTATCACACCCTACCAAATATCAGCAAGGACAAATACCTTTCCTCTAGCTACTACTCCATTTCTCACGCCAGCTGTGTTTGTGAGGTGATGGAGTGTATGATTCATGGCTGGATGGTATGGTGGCTTGAGTTTTGCAAACCACTAACCACTGTGCAATGTGGATTTCAAGCACACCAGTCTGCAGTTGATGATATCGTCACTTTGTCAACCCATGTCATGAATGGTTTTCTGCAGAAATACTAGACTATGGCTGTGATTTTTGATTTGGAGAAAGTTTAACACACCTGCTGGAGGTTTGGTATCCTCCGTAATCTATACACGCAGGGTTTCTGAGGCCCCCTGCCCCATTTCCTTCAGGAATGTTTAAAAGACCAAGTTTTCAAGGTAGGTGTTGGTTTGGCCTTGTGGAACACCCTTTATCCTGGATAACAGATTGCCTCAAGGCTCTGTCCTGAGTGTCGTCCTATTTGCTATAGCTGTCTCTGCAGCTCCCTTTTCGTCAATGTCAATTCAAACTATTGCATTTATCCACGGACTTGTCTCCTTCAGCAGCATCTTCAATGATGCCTCGATTGGCTTTATTCATGGAGCATTGACAGTGGCTTTCAGTTTTCCATTGACAAAAGTGCTGGTATGAATTTCTGGTGGTGCAAGCGGTTTCTGCCACTGTCTTTACATCTTGGGCCTATTGCTCTTTCGTTTGCTGAAACTACGAAATCCTGGGGTTTGTGCTTTATAGAAAACTTTCTTGGTCGTCTTGTGTGTCTTTCCTGGCCGCTCGCTGTACCCGGCCCTGAATGCTTTCTGTGTCCTTAGCGGTACTTCCTGGGGAGTGGATGAGTGGATCAGGCTATCCTCCTGTTTGTGCCGATCCCTTGTCCATTCAAAATTGGACTGTGTGTCTTTCGTTTATTCATATGCATGTCCATCCTTCATACACTGTCAAAATACAATCCACCATCGTGGAATACATTTGGCCGTTGGTGCTTTTTATGTAGCCTGGTTAAGAGTCTCTATGCAGAAGTTGCTGAACTAGCACAGTCATACTGACATGATCCTCTCCTCAGTGGATACGCATGCCATTTGTCTGACACGCCTGGCTATGCATCCTATGCCCTATTCTCTGTTACCCCAGAGTACACTTTCGGCTACTGCTCTGGCAGCTTAACTTAATGCAGCCCACCACGTTCGTGATGGGTGTGAACCCTTCACCGTCCTGGCCTTTTGCAGTGGCCCATGTTCATCTTGGACTTCATTTCCTTCCCAAGGAAACTGCTCTGGTTTCGATATATCACAGTTGCTTCCCAAGGAAACTACCCTGGGTTCGATTAATCACTGCAAGTTTCTCAACCTTCGTGCAACTTAATGAGAGCACCATCGTGTACACTGATGACTCTAAAACTGACCGTGGTATTGGGTGTGCATGTGTCATTGGCACCAAATGATTGTCACTATTGGTTTCCAGAATGCTGCTCAATATTTACAGCAGCAGGCTCTTTGTCATATGCTCTGATTCTCACAGTGCCCTTCAGAGCCTATGTACTACACACAGCCCATCCCTTAATGAAACAGGTCCAAGAAAGCTTCCACTTGCTCGTGTATTGTGATAGCTACTGTGATATTCATGTGGATTCGCGGTCAGGTTCATCTGAACGGAAATGAGGTTGCTAATGCTGCTGCCAAGGCTGCAGTCCTCCTACCTCAGCCTGCTAGCTCTTCCATTCCTTCTGGTGATACAAATGTTGCAATTTGTCGGCGTGTCACTTTGGCGTCACCAGTGGTCTTCTTTACACAAGAACAAGTTCTGGGGAATTTAACCTCTCCCAGTGGCTTGGCCAACCTCCTCTCAGCCCTCAGATCATATTAGCTAGGTAGCATGTTGGGCCTGGTTGTTTAACCATTGCCATTTGTTAAATGTCCTTTTTTTTAACCACTTATGCTCCAATTTACTTTTTCCATCAGAGTTATCGGCCATTTTAGCAAATGACAAACGGGCTGTTGACCATATTTTATGGCAAAAGACATTTAGTCTTTGGTTCGGGATCTCCACTTTCTCTATGGCATGTTTTGTGGACCTTTCTCCAAGAGAAAGTCCTTGTTTTTAGATCCCTTTCCTTCCATCGATTGTGCTTAACATGTAGTCACCTTTAACTTCTTTTTCTTATTAGTGTCCTAAGGTTGTGGCGTGGGCACTTATAACCTCAGTTGTTTCTGCGCCCTAAAACAGAAAACAAACGAAAAGAGACCATCAGTTTGTTAAAGAATATGAGTTCTGGAAAAACTTTGTCCTCATGTATTGAAAGCTGTAACAAATTTCACAATGTAATAAGTGCTGGTGAGTGTTACTCCCAGTCCATTAAGATGTTTTCTGATGAGATCAAAAGACAGCATGATAGTGCAAATGGATGTGTGTTTTGTAGATATTCAGAATATTCAGTTTAGAGAGTTGCTTGATAAGAATCAGTTTGAAAATTATAAATCAAATTTCCCAACAATGAAACTGGACGGCCTTCTCAAAACTTACCAATTCTTCTACAAAGAATGACTGGAAAATGAGTTGGGAAACATTTATATTGACAGACACAAATACGAGTGTTGACTGAAAAGTAATGCCTTCACCTTTGTAACTCTTCAACAGTTGGCGGATTTGGTATGTGGCAGGTACTGGCTTGTTCCGTAGCCTCTTCTCTACAGCTCCACTAGGCGGGAAGCCTTACCATTGAACGGTTGTGTTGTTACAGTGTAAAGTATGGAACCCTGTGCAGACGGTCGGTCAATGCAATTTAAGCAACGTGCAGTCATTGAATTCTTGACAGCAGAAGGTGTCACCCCAAAGGAGATTCATCAGAGACTGAAAACAGTCCATGGTGATTGTGCTGATGTGAGTGCTGTGCGTCTTCATTCTCATAACATGGGAGGAGTTCCTGACAAATTTCAAGTCGGTACGCTTTCATTTCAGGAGTCGGCATCCGGGATACCTATCGTGCACACATGTTTGAGGCCCATAGCACTTTGAATTCTTCCTGTGGTGTAATTTACACCAGACTGCTCAACGGTCTGAGGCCAAAATTCAATCTTACCTCTCTGATCAGGGTGTCATTACTGTCCATCATGTAATGATATAGTGGTGCTGCCGTCCAAGGTCAAAGCAGGCTATGAAATTATCATAGTTCGACCATACCTTCCAAACCCGAGGCGCTGCTACCATTGTCATCGTTTCAACCACACTAGAAAGTCTTGTCGCCACCCAGCCAAATGTGTAACCTGTGGTAGGGATGTACACGAGGTTGATTGTCTGCCGCCTCCTTCCCGCTGTATCAACTGCAATGGCAGCCATGCCGTCTTCTCGGGATTGTCCCATGTATCTTGATGAGCGGGCTGTCCAAGAGATTAGGCTCTAGGAAAAAGTGCGTTACTCAGTAGCTCGCAAGTTACTGGTTAGTCAGAAACCCTGTATTCTCCCATCTGGCACCTATAGTTCTGTTCCTGTTATCCCTTGCTCCATGAGGGACATGGCCACGCAGACATGCGACCTCATGCTCAGCTCCGAGGTCGTAAAATCACCCAGTGTCAAGGTAACATCGCCATTCCCCTGTCCAGCTGTGCAACAAACTGTCAAACTCTTGCCTCCGGGGTCGAAACCGCCAGCTACGCAACCAGTAGGCAGGAAAGGACACAAGGAGTACTCTGGAGAAGACTTCCTCCATCCCTCCAGCAAAACAACACCCAAGTCTTCCTCTAACCGGAAAGGCTCGAAGAAGTCCACCAAAGGCAAACAGTCTCCTCCTTCACCAACTTGAAGTTCCTGTTCGACAGTGTCACCACGTGGTACCTTAGCCCGGCCGGCCTGTCTCGCCGGTGCCCACCACCAACCATTTTTCAGCGTTGAACTCCACAAACCGACCGCACTAGTAAGCTGATGCTTCTGGACCCCATGGAGTAAGATCCTCCTGCTTCTGTGCCCTGTAGTAGTGACTCTACACCTGCTGTCACTCAATGGCTGCCAAGTTGACACCCCTACATCTCTTCCTACTCATGACTGTCCTCCAGTGGAACATTCATGGCCTTCGGTCCCACAAAGAGGATTTATGGCTGCTTTTAGCATCACAGCAGCCCCTTGTACTCTGCCTTCAAGAAACAAAATTGCACCCTCACGACCACTTTGAGCTTTCACATTCCTTACCAGTTTTTGACCTTCCCCCTGAGGTCAGCATTCCATCTCATGGGGGCTGTCATGCTGCTCATATGGGATGACCTTCATAGTCAACCCATCTTCAAGCTGTTGCAGTTCGCCTTTTCCTTCCCCGCCTGACTTTTTCCTACTGTACCATTTATGTCCCTCCGTCATCAATGTCACCAGGGCAGACTTCCTTCAGCTTATTGGGCAGCTACCTCCCCCATTTTTGATACTGGGTGACTTTAATGTGCATCATCCCCCTTGGGGTTCTTCCAGGACCTGTCAGAGGTGCCCTCTTGGCTGACCTCCTGAATCAACTTAACCTCTTTAGCATTAACACTGGAGCACCCACTTTCCTTTCCGACTCCTCGCACACCTAGTCCCATTTGGACCTATCCTGTAGCACTAACCAGCTTGCCCATCATCTTGAGTGGTCCATTCTTTCTGACACCTACTAGAGCGACCATTTCCCATGTGCTATCTGTTTGCTGACTCCTACCCCATCTGCGTGCACGCCAGACTGGCAGCTTACTAAGGCTGACTGGCAGCTTTACTCCTCCCTGGCGACCGTCGAAGAACAAGATTTCCCCAGCTGTGTATAAGCAGGTGTGTGCAAATTGTCGTTGCATTCTTCGGTATAGCTAAAGAACTAGGTGGATTTCATTCACTAGTTCCTTTAACAGTTCCACACCTTCCTCTGTCATGTGGGCCAACTTCATACGGCTCTCTGGAACCAAGATCCATTCCCCCATTTGCGGCCTGACAGTAGTTGACGATGTCATCGTGGACCCTATTGTTATCTCCAACACCTTGGGCCCCCATTTTGCAGAAGTTTCGAGCTCTTCCCACTGTGACCCTGCCTTCCTCCATCGGAAAAGTGCGCAGGAGGTTTGAGCGATACCGTTCTCTTCTCCAAATTGTGAGTGCTACAATGCCGCCTTTACTGTGAGGGAGCTCGATCATGCTCACAGTTTATCCCGATCCTCCACCTCAGGGCCAGACACCTTTCTCTTGCGGGCAAGCACTTTCTGTGTAACACGTACAACCACGTCTGGGCAGAAGGCAGTTTTCCTGGACACTGGCACCCCCTGCGGGTTTGGGGTTTAGAATAGGTCCGCGATATTCCTGCCTGTCATTAGAGGTGACTAAAAGGAGTCTCAAACATTTCAGCCTATATGTGATGGCCCCTCTCGGGTTTGACCTCCATATTTCCAAATTTCTTCGAAGAGCAAGCCAATTGGGGAAGGGCGCCTGACATGGTGCATTGTGTCCATTGTGCATTTAGACCTTTAGCCAGCTTTCTCGTCGTCGCATTGCCGTCCTGCTCGTTCTCCATCTCTTGGGCGAGGATACATTCCTGGGTGCGATTTCCACGATGCACTGTGCAGTATTGCTTTTGTGCAGACGACAACCATAGACTTCCTTGCACTTAATATCCAGCACGATAGCCAATCCATTGTGGTGGAGCTGCCATGTACCCTATTAGTTGTAGTTCCCTGACAACACAGGGATCGCTCTGCTGATGCCTGCACCATTAACTCCCCACATATGCCAAGGAGTAGATGCCTATCTCCCTGGGGCATTGGGGACTCCTGGCAATGGCCATCCTGCCAGGTGGCCCTTGCTGAGGCTGGGTGGCGCCTGTGGGGAGGACCCTTGGTCGGAATGGGTGGCATCAGGGTGGATTACCTGCAATGAAGCATGGTACATCATCTCTTGCTGGTGGCCAGCCGCCAGTAGTATCTAAGCGTTCTCAGCCTCAATTCAATCCTCAGAAATACAACCACAAATCGTTCCCCTGTCCGGCCACACCGTGGGAGCGTACGGCTCAGGATTGCAGTGACACTTATTCGGCCTGGTTCCTAGTTTTTATGAGAGCTGACGGGGAGTCTTTCATGTCAACAAAGCCTCAGTTCTTCATAGAACATTTAGAGAACAAGTTTGGGGAGGTGGAGGGCTTGTCCAAAATGCGCTCTGAGTCAGCATTGATAAAAACGGCATCCTCTGTCCAGTCACAAAGATTACTTGCTTGTGACAATTTGGGGATGTTTCAGTTACCTTCACACCCCTTAAGAGTTTAAATATGGTTCAGGGTGTTATTTTCCCTAGGGACCTCCTTTTGCAGTCTGATGACGAGCTGCGCGCCAATTTAGAGCATCGAGGTGTTCATTTCGTACGGCGTGTTCATTGGGGACCGAAGGATAATCAGATTGCTACTGGTGCCTTCATCTTGGCCTTTGAGGGTGATACATTACCGAAGAGGGTCAAGGTGATGGTCTACCACTGCGATGTCAAGCCCTATATCCCTCCCCCTATGCGGTGCTTGTGCTGGAAGTTCAGCCATATGTCTTCCCGCTGTACTTCCAGCCTCACATGTCGAGATAGCGGACGCCCATCACATCCCAATACTCCATGTGCTCCGCCATCTATGTCAACTGTGGAGAGCATCATTCACCTTGCTCGCCAGACTGCAGGATCTTACAGAAAGAGCGGAAAATCATGGAATATAAGACCCTGGACCAACTGACCTATACTAAGGCTAAGAGGAAATATGAAAGTCTCCATCTTGTGAGCATGACTTCCTCATATGCCGCCGCTACGGCAACCATGATAGCCCCATCATTTCAGCGAATTCCAGTCAGCTCACCGAGCCGTAGAACTCCACATGCCCCCTTGCCCATGGGGGGCACTACCCACCCTGTTGTTCCTGCACCACCTACGTCAGGAGCAACCCCCCCCCCCCCCCCCCTTTCACCCATCGGGGACATCCATCCCCGCTTCTAAGCCGGAGAAGCGTCCAACTCCTTCGGTTCCTCTCGCTCGCAAGGGGTCCCTTGGGTCCCTCCCTTCCTACGTTTCCACAAGTGGGAAGGATGACGCCCGGCAGTGGCATAAGTGCCCACAAGCAGCTGGTCATAGGGCTTTGCGATCCCCCTCCGTCCCGGAGACTGAATCGGTGAAGCCCTCCCAGCCAGTGAAACCCAAGGAGCAGCGAGAAAAGTCCAAGAAGAAGACCTCTAAGACGAAGGAACTTGCGGCAGCACCCACCCCACCGCAAGCTACAAGCTCTGCGTCTGAGGGCGAGGTAGAAGTTCTGGCATCTGTTGAGGACGTAGATCTCGCCGGACTCTCTAGACACAATGGATGACACTCGCACAGGTACTCAGTCGGTGGCAGCAGGTGACCCAGTGGCATAATCTGCCTCCTTGGTCCCTTCACGCCTTTCTCGGCCATGGACAATGTCATCCTCTAGTGGAACTGCAGCGGTTTTTTCCACCATCTTGCTGAGCTCCGACAACTTCTCAGCCTTCACCCTTTCCTCTGCGTTGCTCTCCAGGAAACTTGGTTTCTGGCGATGCGAACCCTTGCCCCCCTGTAGCTATTGGGGTTGTTATAGAAACTGGGCAGCTTATGAGAGGGTATCTGGTGGCATCTGCATCTACATCCTTCACTCCCTTTACAGCAAGTCTGTCCCTCTACAAACACCTTTAGAGGCTGTCGCTGTTCGGGTGTGGATGCCTCAGGCTGTTAGTGTCTGCAGGCTCTATGTTCCACTGGATGATGATGTCCCGCAGCATGTCCTGGCTGCGCTGATACCTCAATTGCCACCACCTTTTCTGTTACTGGGCGACTTCAACGCCCATAACCGTCTGTGGGGTGGATTTGTGGCAACAGGCGGAGGCAGCATCGTTGAGCAAGTATTGGCACAGCTCGACCTTTCTCTTTTAAATAGTGGTGCCTTCACACATTTCAGTGTTGCACAAGGCACGCACTCAGCCATCGACCTTTCGATCTGCAGCCCTAGCCTATTACGATCTGTCCAATGGAGATTGCATTACGACTTGTGCGGTAGTGACCACTTTCCAATCTTTCCAATCTTTCTGTCACTGCCACAGCGTCACTCTTCTGGGTGCCCCTGCAGATGGGCTGTGAATAAGGCTAACTGGGACTTGTTCACCTCCATTGCCACTCTTTCCAAGGACACCAATGATGCGGTGGTTCACTCGGTCAACACCGGCATCGTTACTGCCGCAGAATCTGCCATTCCCTGTTCTTCTGGGACCCCTCGGCAGAGGACTGTGCCTTGATGGTCGTCAAGAGATCGCTGAGGTGATTAAAGATCGCAGGCGGGCACTCCAGCGTCATCTCTCATTGGAACACCTCATCGCCTTTAAACGGCTCCGTGCGCGAACCCACCGCCTCACTCGCCCGCGCGAGCAGGAGTTCTGGGAAAGGTATGTCTCCACCATCAACCTCCGTACCTCTCCATTGCAGGTTTGGGCCAAGATTAGGCGACTCTATGACTATCAGACCCCTGTCAGCGTACCTGCGCTTTCACTGAATGGAGCAGTCTGTACTGACTCGGACACAATTGCAAACCGCTTAGCAGAGCATTTTGCTCAGAGTTCCACTTCGGCGAATTACCCACTGGCTTTCTACTCCCTGAAAGAGCGGTTGGAACGTCAGAGTCTTTCATTTCACACGCGCCACCCTGAATCGTACAATGCTCCATTCAGTGAGTGGGAATTCCAAAGTGCCCTAGCTGCTTGCCCTGATATGATTCCCGGGCCAGATTGCATCCACTGTCAGATGCTCAAACACCTCTCAGTGGACTGCCAGCGACGCCTCCTAGACCTTTTCAACTATATATGGGTTGAGGGTGAGTTCCCATTGCAATGGCGGGAAAGCGCCGTAATCCCCGTGTTGAAACCTGGCAAGAACCCACTGGAGGTTGACCAGCTACTGCCCCATTCGCCTCACCAACGTTCTTCGCAAGTTGCTTGAACGCATGCTGAGTCGGAGGTTTAGTTGGCTACTTGAATCTTAGGGCCGTCTTGCTCTGTCTCAGGGTGGGTTTCGCAAGGGCCACTCTGCCGCCGATAATCTGGTGTACCTGGAGTTTGCCATCCGTATGGCCTTTGCCCGCCTTCAGCATCTGGTCGCCGTCTTTTTTGACATGTAGAAGGCATACAATACGACATGGCGACATCACATCCTCTCTATGCTCCATGGTTGGGGTCTTCGGGGTCCACTCCCAATTTTCATACAAAATTTTCTGTCACTTCGTTCACTCCTTGTGCAAGTTGCGGCCTCCCATAATTCCTCCCAAGTTCAGGAGAATGGTGTACCGCAAGGATCTGTCTTAAGTGTCTGCCTCTTTTTGATTGCAATTAATGCGCTCGCTGCATTGGTGAGAACGTCTGTCTCATCTTCCTTGTATGCTGATGACTTCTGCCTATACTATAGCTCCACTGGCACTGCAGCTGCTGAACGGCAGCTGCATGGCGTTATCTGAAAGGTGCAGTCTTGGGCTGTTAACACATGGCTTCCAGTTTTCAGCTGCCAAGACCTGTGTTATGCATTTCTGCCGGCGACACACTGTTCATCCTGAGCTTTATCTTGACAGCGAACCTCTTGGTTTGGTGGAGACGCATCAGTTTTTGGGACTGGTTTTTGATACCCGGTTAACTTGGTTGCTTGATATTCGGCACCTTAAACAAACGTGCTGGCGGCATCTTAATGCTCTTCCTTGCACGAGTCACACCAGCTAGGGTGCCGATCGGTCTACCCTTCTACGGCTGTACCAGGCTTTAATTCAGTCCCGTCTAGATTATGGGAGTCTGGCTTACAGTTCGGCATCCCATTCCGCATTGTGGTTGCTGGACTCCATCCTTCACAGCGGGATCCGACTCGCCACTGGAGCTTTCCACACGAGCCCTGTCAACAGCATACTTGTGGAGGCAGGTGTCCCTCCATTGCGGTTCCGGCGCCAACGATTACAGGCCACTTATGCTACATATGTTTGCAGCTTGCCCGGGCATCCCAATTATCGTCTCCTGTTTCCTCAGTTGGTCGTCCATTTTCCGGAACGGTGGCCCCGGTCAGGATGTATGCTCACGGTTCGCGTCAGAGCTCTTCTCTCTGGGCTTGAGGTTTTCCATCTTCCACCTCTTTTCCGGGCCCCTCTTTGTATATCCCCGTGGTGTGTGCCCCGCCCGTGCCTTCGGCTCAATTTGGCACAGGGCCCGAGGGACTCTGTCCCTCCTGAGGCCCTTCGCTGCCACTTTCTTTCAATCCTTGCCGCGTTTCAAGGTTCTGACGTTGTCTATACTGACGGTTCAATGGTTGCTGGTCGTGTCGGTTATGCTCTTACTCTAGGGGATCATTATGAACAAAACTCGTTGCCGACTGGCTGCAGTGTTTCCACTGCCAAGCTGGTTGCCATCTCTCATGCCCTAGAGTATATCCACTCCTGTTCAGGTGAATCCTTCGTTATCTGTAGTGACTCCCTGAGCAGTTTACGAGCTATCAACCAGTGTTTCCCTCGCTCCCGTCTGGTGACGGCTATTCAGGAGTCCCTCCATACTCTTGCCTGTTGCGGCTGCTCTGGGGGTCTTTGTGTGGACCCCGGGTCATGTAGGCATCCCGGGAAATGAACGTGTTGACACGCTGGCCAAACAGGCTGTCTGTGCACCAGCCCTGGAGATAGGCCTTTCGGAGAGTGACCTCAGGTCAGTTTTGTGGCAGAAGGTACTTCGCACCTGGAGTGAAGAATGGTGTGTCCTGCCTTCTCCCAACAAACTTTGGGCCATCAAGGAGGCTACCGGTGCGTGGTGCTCCTCCTTTCGGGTCTCTCGCAAGGACTCTGTTGTCCTCTGCCGGCTGCACATTGGCCACACCTGGATAACGCACAGCTATTTATTGCACCACGAGGACCCACCTTTATGCCGCTGTGGGTCAGCTTTGACTGGTCCACATCTTGTTGGACTGCCCGCTTCTAACTCCGCTCAGGCAGATGTTTGCACTGCCTGATATGCTTCCTGCACTTTTATCAGATGTTGGCTTTTCCTCTCTCTCCCTCCCTCCCTCCCTCCCTCCCCCTCCCTCCCCTTCCCCCCCCCAGCCAACCACTCACCCTCCCTCCCTCCCCCTCCCTCCCCTTCCCCCCCCCCCCCCCCCCCAGCCAACCACTCTCACACTCGGTGTGATTCCTTTTGTCTTGTCTCTGTCTGTGTATTTCTTGTCCTGTGTCGTCCTCTCCATTGTTTGTTTTCATTTCTTGTAGGGATTTAAAGTTCATGGAAAAAGAGACCGATGGCCCTAGCAGTCTGGTCCCTTCAATCCCACAAACCAACCCCAGACGCTGGCATGAAGCCATCGTCGTACCCATACCTAAGCCTTACCGGGCTTAGGTACAGGTACGATGGTGGCTTCACCAAAACCTTCCTTCTAGCTACTGCCTCATCTCTCTAACCAGCTGCATTTGCAAGGTGATGGAACGCATGGTTCCTGCCCATCTGGTATGGTGGCTCGAGTCTTGTAATTTACTGACAATTGCACAGTGTGGATTTAGAGCGCTGTGTTCTGCAGTTGACCATCTTGTCACTTTGTCCACCTATGATTTTCTGCGGAAATCCCAGACTGTGGCCGTGTTTTGCAATTTGGTGAAAGCCTAAGACACCTGCTGGAGAATGGGTATCCTCCATACTCTTTACACATGGGGCTTCCGTGGCCGCCTGCCTTGTTTCATTCAGGCCTTTTTAAAAGATAGAGTTTTCAGGGTGTGTTTGGTTTCTGCCTTGTTGGACACCTTTATCCAGGAAAATGGTGTGCCTCAGGGTTCTGTCCTTAGTATCATCCTCTTTGCTATTGCCATTAACCCGCTCATGGCCTATCTCCCACTGGGCATCTCCGGCTCCCTTTTTGTTAACGATTTTACCATCTATTGCAGTTCTCCATGGACCTGTCTCACGGAGCAGCATCTTGAATGCTGTCTTGATCATCTTTACTCCTGGAGCATCGACAATGGCTTTCACTTTTGCTCTGACAAAACTGTCTGTATAAATAATTTGCTGCGCAAATGGTTTCTCCCACCATCTCTACATTTTGGACCTGTTGCCCGTCCGTTCGTTATTACTACAAAATTCCTGGGGCTCATGTTCGATAGGAAACTCGCTTGGTCCTCCCATGTATCTTACCTGGCAGCCGGCTGTATGCGGTCCCTCAGTGTCCTATGTGTCCTCATTGGTACTTCCTGGGGTGCCGATCAAACCACTTTTCTCCATTTGTACCGGTCTGTTGTCCATTCGAAACTCGACTAAGGGTGCTTTGTTTATGCGTCTGCACGCCCATCCCTCTTGGGCAGTCTCAACACTATCCTCCATCATGGCATCCGTCTGGCCACAGGCGCCTTTCACACCAGCCCGGTTGAGTGTCTGTATGCTGAAGCTGCTGAACTAACACAGTCCTATCACTGTGACTTTCTTCTCAGCAGGTATGCATGCTGGTATGCAAGCCATGGCCACCCATCCTGTGCCTCCTCCTATGTTAACCTTGGCCTTCATTTGCTTCCTAAAGACACTACTCCATCCTCGGTCTAATGCCTTCAGTTTCGTGAACTTCGCATGTAACATTGTGATAGTACCTTTGTACTGGTATCTCTCGGACTGACTGTGGGGTCAAGTGTGCCTTCGCCATTGGCACCCATGTCTTTCGATATCGGCTTCTGGCACACTCCTCAGTATTTACAGCCGAGCTGTTCACTTTGTATCAGACCAAGAATTACATCCTGTGACACAGCCTTTCCAATTGTGTCCTCTGCTCAGACTCACTCAGTGCCCATCAAAGGCTGTGCACTTTATACTGCCCATCCCTTAAGTGTTGCAGGTGCAGGAAAACTGTCACTTGCTCACTCTTTTGGAGTCAGTGTCATGTTTCTGTTGGTTCCTGGTAATGTCGGTCTGCCAGGAAACGAGGCTGCTGAAGCTACTGCAAAGGCTGCAGTCCTTGTAACTCAACCTGCGAGTACCTATATTCCCTCCAATGATCTCTTCATTGATGTCTGTCAGGAGGTGGTGTCCCTTTGGCATTGCCAATGGTCCTCCCTTCATGAGAATAAGCTTCAGCTTATTAAGCCTTAACCCAGCACCTTGGACAACCTCCTCTTGGCCCTCCCACTGGGAGGATATTATTTTAATTCAGCTGCGTATTGGGCACTGCCTTTTTAGCCATCGTCATATTCTAAGTGGTGCTACCCCACCACTTTGTACACATTGCACCCAAATTTTAACTGTCCGCCACTTCCTGATGGACTGCCCTTTTTTTAACCATTTACGTTCCAGCTTCGGCTTGCCATCTGATTTATCAGCTGTTTTAGCGAATGACGTGGGGGCTGTCGACTGCATTTTACTTTTTATCTGCCGAAGCAATATGGTGAAGGCCATTTAATTTTTAGTTTTGGACCTCCATTTCTGCATGGTGTCTTTTTTAGCCCTTTCTCAAAGTGCCTGTTTTTAGCTCTCTTCTGTTATGTCAATTGGGACTGACTGACAGTAGATTTTAACTCCTCTGTGTTTGTATTCTATAGTTTTGACTTTGGTGCGTTTGATTTTTTGCGCCCTAAAGCACAACAACCAACAGCCAAATTCTGCACAGATCTTCCTATAGCCAAGAAAAGCAATAATGTGGCCTCACGTTCTTGTGAAATGCCGATTGTGCTTGCAATTTCTCCCTGACTGATAAGATGATCGTCCTGAATCAGTAAACATTTGGCCTGTGAAACTCGGTGGTTGCTGTCACAGGACATCCAACTCTTTGTTTGTCTCGCAGGTCAGAGGTTCCTGTCTCAACATCTTTAAACTTACTCGCCCAGCGACTCACAGTGCCCACATTAACATAATCATGATAAACTGCTTTCATCCTCTGATGAATCTCCTTTGGGGTGACATCTTATGCTGTCAAGAATTCAATGACTGCACGGTGCTTAGATCGCACTGACTGCGCAGGGTTCCATATTTTACACTGTAACAACACAGCCGTTCAATGCTAAGCCTTCCCATGAACTGGTGCTGTAGAGAAGAAGCTACGGAACAAGCCAGTACCTGCTGCATACCAATGGTGTCAACTTTTGAAGAGCTATGAAGGTGGAGGCATTACTTTCAGTCAACCCTCTTATTTACCAAGTGCAGATCTTCTTATATTCCTAATGAACAACATTCTTCAAAACATCTATAATGTATTAACTCTTTCATGAGCCGTGGGAAACGTGCTTCCCACTACAATGAACTCGCTCCTAGTCCTGTGGGATTCAGTTCCCTCTTCTGTACGGTGCCACCTAGTGAACAGTATAGGGTACTGCTTCCAATCGGAAGTTCCCGCCGGTTTTTTTTTTTTTTTCCCCCGAAGCTATAGTATAATGTAAATACTTTTGATTTACCCAAATTTATGAAGGAAAACGTAAAATTGGAACAAATAGAATTCCAGTTTGAAACGAAAGGAGCCATTTCTGCAGTAAAATGGAAGTATAACCGTCCAGTCACTTTCCTGTCCTCAATTCATAACCCATGAGAAACAGCAACAGTGAAAAGAAAAAACAAGGATGGTACTAGTACAGAGATTGCTTATCCTGAAGTTGTGGCAGAATACAATTAAATAATGGGTGGTGTCGATAAGTTTGATCAATTATGAGAAAGGTATGCTATTGGCAGACATTCTGTAAAATGGTGGCACAGAATATTTTATTTCCTGGTGGACGTTGCTGCAGTGAACATTTTTATCCTGTGGAAAATAAGTAAAAGAGAAAGTGGACAGCATGATCAGCTCACATACAGGATCCATCTAGCCAGACAATTGCTCACTGGCTTCTCATCCCAAAAAAAGACGTGGACAAAAACCTGTCTTTCTGGCAAGAAGGGGTAAAGTACCTGAAGATTTTCGTCATGTGGCTGTAGGGGAGCATCAACCCATTTTAGGAGAAACCTACTGGACATGCCGTCATTGTAGTACCAATGCTGCGGAAAAGAGCACTCGCTGTGTTTGTACATATTGTCAAATACCACTTTGGTATTCAGAAAATTTCATGGCAAGTAATTGTGAACAATCATTGTAACGAGAAGTAAATTTATCAAATAAATATGACATATATTGAAAAAGTTGTTTTTGTCTTTTAACTCCAAGGAAGGGCAGTGGGAAGAATACTTCCCACCTTGTTGTGTGACCTCACTTTCACAGTTCGAGCAAATTTGATATTCTGTATGATAAATATTCCTATCTGTTAACTACTATCTGCTCTCCATTCATTAAGAAAAACCTGCTCAATAATTTTGTCCATGAAAGGGTTAACAAAGTTTATGAAATTGAGGCTTGCATTCCCTGTCACTTCTGCTTCTTGCTGAAGAAGTGAGAGCATCCTTGAAACAGTTAAAAATTGCCTTGCATTTCAGTAGCAAATGATAGATTAAGTTGTCTGTGCAAAATTGCCACAAAAAGAAACCTGGTTAAACAGCCTACAAGTGATCAGAAATTTAAAGATAATGTGACCAATAACTTTGCTATCAGGAAGAATTGAGGCATGTATCTCCTGCATAAAAAGATGTAAGGTAAGCTTGCTCACAATTGATCTATTAATTCCCCACTGATACACTTTCAGACGACAAGCAGATATTTATTTTTTCTGTCCCTGAACCCCTGAAAAGACAGTAACAAGATTTATTTGTTAACTTCCTTGGAGCTGTGTGATCGTGATGGCTATGAAGCAAGTGAAATGAAATTCTGCCACATGATTCCTAATCTGTAAAACTTTGTAGGCCCAGTAAATTATTCAGTACAGATACAAAGATTCAGAAATTAAATGGCAGAGGAAGGGAGTATTATTCTTAGATGTGGGTGGATGGGGGAAGTGCAACTGGGGATAAGTGACATTAAGGTACAGTGGGTTTAAACCATCTCATTGTGTCATTCCAGTCGGGTGTAATGTGGCAATATCAAGCATCTATACAACATGATTGTAAGTTACATGAAATGTTTTGCTAGAAAGGTTATCCTGTGGTGTATAGTAATCAGTATGCCACATTGTAATAGATTTTTGTGTAATAGGGCAACAATTACCAATTGTTCTCCTTTCTTTAAGTAATCACTATTTAGCTCAGACTATGAGAAATCAAATCTGTATTGTTCATTTTTTTTATCTTTAGTTGTCTTGGAAAATATTGCGTAATCATATGATTGAGTTACAAACAACTTGTCTGAATGATGCTTGTTAATTATGAACATATTTTCACAATATTTTTATTTTATTTTAGGACAGTCCAGTAATCAAGAAAGTAGTGAAGAAAGAGCAGCTTAGCAAGGCTCAGAAACGAAAACAGTGGGACAGAGTTGATGCAAAAGGCGACCGCCCACGTGGATGGGACTGGGTAGATGTTGTGAAACACTTATCACAAAGTGGCCCTAAACAGCTTGAGACCCTAGCTCCCTCAACAGGCTCGTAGAAGCAGTAGAGGCTAGTAATGCTTCCAGTCATACACTGCAGTGAGACAGCTAGTGGCAAACAGGGTATGCAACATTGTGTTCCAAAATATTTGTTGAATAAAAATGTTAACAATTTTTATTCATTGTTTTATTAACTTTAATCCTCTTTTCATGAACTGCAAGAATGAAGTTTTTGCTTTTTGTGTGCACTACACAGTGCTGTCCTGCTAATTACCTTGTGTATGAACCAGTAGTATAATAGTGTGGAGTATGTTCATATCTAAATTTCTGGTACAGTATGAAGAATCCATTGATTTATGGTACTCCTTTATAGTATGCTCCAAAATTTTCACTACAGTGCAGACAACAGAAACATACTGAAGGCTTTGATAAACTTGAGGAGGACAACTAACTTCTGCTGCATTCAGTGCAAGCATTTGGAATTCTGTCATTGAGGGAGTGACATACTCGTCATTGTTATTGTCCTCGAAGTTTGTCTTGCAATACAAAAATTAAAACTACAGACACAGAACATCACTGTAAATTTTGAAAAATAAGAACTAGAGGTGACAAGGAAAGGTGTGAGGAGATACTGTTGATCCTCTAAGATACACATGACGCATCAGTGAGAAAGGATGACACTGCTAGAATCAGAACACAGCCTCTAGTATTATACAGGGTAATTCAAAAGTAACTGTACACGTTTCATGGGTGTAACATATGCATCGAAGTAAGAGTAAAATGTTAATGTTATTTTGTCTGAAACTGCTTTACTTCAGAGTTAGGCATTGGAGTAGAGAACACAACAGGAAGATTAATTCTTCTCAGAAACCAACGACACAAAGGCACTCGAAATTCAACACACCTACATACTGCAGGTGTACTCCAGTACATGTTCAAAATGATGTCCATAAAGAAGGAGGCGGTAATGTGCCCGACTCCTTTCCGCTGTCAGGATGTTGCAGGCTCCGTTCACCATCTCCCACACAGTTGCACCCGGAAATGTGGCGAGCCAGGTGTCTCGTCCTGCACGACCTGTCCAGTTACCGGGATAAGTAACTCTGAGATACTCTGAAACATGCAAGGGGTACCATCGACAAATCAACACCAGTCAATATGTGGAAGAGTGCAACACGCCAAAATCCTGTATTGGTTCATTGTGTAATGTCTGCCACAAACGACAAGTTATTTTGAATCACTCTGTATTAGGGGCAATGAAACTGGCAGATGGAGGGGCAAATATAGACAGTACTCTCTCCACCTTTTCTGCATGCTTCCCACACTAATGTTCTCACCTTAACACCTCAGCTTTCCCAAGTCAGAACCCTTTGAGCCTGATCTTGTGAGCCAAATCTGACAAACGGTAAAAAAGTTGTGCCAGCAGTAGCATAAATAAAGTGCAGTGTTGCCATACAAATGTTATTAAGGATAGGTGATAATTTAATAGACATTGCTTCTTACGATTCTTCCCATACAGCACCTGTGGTAGAGATTACACTGTGGCTACAGTTGTTGTTGTTGTTGTTGTGGTCTTCAGTCCTGAGACTGGTTTGATGCAGCTCTCCACGCTACTCTATCCTGTGCAAGCTTCATCATCTCCCAGTACCTACTGCAACCTACATCCTTCTGAATCTGCTTAGTGTATTGATCTCTTGGTCTCCCTCTACGATTTTTACCCTCCACGCTGCCCTCCAATGCTAAATTTGTGATCCCTTGATGCCTCAAAACATGTCCTACGAACCGATCCCTTCTTCTAGTCAAGTTGTGCCACAAACTTCTCTTCTCCCCAATCCTATTCAATACCTCCTCATTAGTTACGTGATCTACCCACCTTATCTTCAGCATTCTTCTGTAGCACCACATTTCGAAAGCTTCTATTCTCTTCTTGTCCAAACTAGTTATCGTCCATGTCTCACTTCCATACATGGCTACACTCCATACAAATACTTTCAGAAACGACTTCCTGACACTTAAATCTATACTCGATGTTAACAAATTTCTCTTCTTGAGAAACGCTTTCCTTGCCATTGCCAGTCTACATTTTATATCCTCTCTACTTCGACCATCATCGGTTATTTTACTCCCTAAATAGCAAAACTCCTTTACTACTTTAAGTGTCTCATTTCCTAATCTAATTCCCTCAGCATCACCCGACTTAATTTGACTACATTCCATTATCCTCGTTTTGCTTTTGTTGATGTTCATCTTATATCCTCCTTTCAAGACACTGTCCATTCCGTTCAACTGCTCTTCCAAGTCCTTTGCTGTCTCTGACAGAATTACAATGTCATCGGCGAACCTCAAAGTTTTTACTTCTTCTCCATGAATTTTAATACCTACTCCGAATTTTTCTTTTGTTTCCTTTACTGCTTGCTCAATATACAGATTGAATAACATCGGGGAGAGGCTACAACCCTGTCTCACTCCTTTCCCAACCACTGCTTCCCTTTCATGCCCCTCGACTCTTATAACTGCCATCTGGTTTCTGTACAAATTGTAAATAGCCTTTCGCTCCCTGTATTTTACCCCTGCCACCTTCAGAATTTGAAAGAGAGTATTCCAGTCAACATTGTCAAAAGCTTTCTCTAAGTCTACAAATGCTAGAAACGTAGGTTAGCCTTTTCTTAATCTTTCTTCCAAGATAAGTCGTAAGGTCAGTATTGCCTCACGTGTTCCAACATTTCTACGGAATCCAAACTGATCTTCCCCGAGGTCGGCTTCTACCAGTTTTTCCATTCGTCTGTAAAGAATTCGCGTTAGTATTTTGCAGCTGTGACTTATTAAACTGATAGTTCGGTAATTTTCACATCTGTCAACACCTGCTTTCTTTGGGATTGGAATTATTATATTCTTCTTGAAGTCTGAGGGTATTTCGCCTGTCTCATACATCGTGCTCACCAGATGGTAGAGTTTTGTCATGACTGGCTCTCCCGAGGCCATCAGTAGTTCTAGTGGAATGTTGTCTACTCCCGGGGCCTTGTTTCGACTCAGGTCTTTCAGTGCTCTGTCAAACTCTTCACGCAGTATCTTATCTCCCATTTCGTCTTCATCTACATCCTCTTCCATTTCCATAATATTGTCCTCAAGTACATCTCCCTTGTATAAACCCTCTATATACTCCTTCCACCTTTCTGCCTTCCCTTCTTTGCTTAGAACTGGGTTTCCATCTGAGCCCTTGATATTCATACAAGTGGTTCTCTTCTCTCCAAAGGTCTCTTTAATTTTCCTGTAGGCAGTATCTATCTTACCCCTAGTGAGACAAGCCTCTACATCCTTACATTTGTCCTCTAGCCATCCCTGCTTAGCCATTTTGCACTTCCTGTCGATTTCATTTTTGAGACGTTTGTATTCCTTTTTGCCTGCTTCATTTACTCCATTTTTATATTTTCTCCTTTCATCAATTAAATTCAATATTTCTTCTGTTACCCAAGGATTTCTATTAGCCCTCGTCTTTTTACCTACTTGATCGTCTGCTGCCTTCACCACTTCATCCCTCAGAGCTACCCATTCTTCTTCTACTGTATTTCTTTCCCCCATTCCTGTCAATTGTTCCCTTATGCTCTCCCTGAAACTCTCTGCAACCTCTGGTTCTTTCAGTGTATCCAGGTCCCATCTCCTTAAATTCCCACCTTTTTGCAGTTTCTTCAGTTTCAATCTGCAGTTCATAACCAATAGATTGTGGTCAGAATCCACATCTGCCCCAGGAAATGTCTTACAATTTAAAACCTGGTTCCTAAATCTCTGTCTTACCATTATATAATCTATCTGAAACCTGTCAGTATCTCCTGGCTTCTTCCATGTATACAGCCTCCTTTCATGATTCTTGAACCAAGTGTTAGCTATGATTAAGTTATGCTCTGTGCAAAATTCTACAAGGCGGCTTCCTCTTTCATTCCTTCCCCCCAATCCATATTCACCTACTATGTTTCCTTCTCTCCCTTTTCCTACTGACGAATTCCAGTCACCCATGACTATTAAATTTTCGTCTCCCTTCACTACCTGAATAATTTCTTTTATCTCGTCATACATTTCATCTATTTCTTCATCATCTGCAGAGCTAGTTGGCATATAAACTTGTACTACTGTAGTAGGCATGGGCTTTGTGTCTATCTTGGCCACAATAATGCGTTCACTATGCTGTTTGTAGTAGCTAACCCGCACTCCTATTTTTTTATTCATTATTAAACCTACTCCTGCATTACCCCTATTTGATTTTGTATTTATAACCCTGTAATCACCTGACCAAAAGTCTTGTTCCTCCTGCCACCGAACTTCACTAATTCCCACTATATCTAACTTTAACCTATCCATTTCCTTTTTCAAATTTTCTAACCTACCTGCCCGATTAAGTGATCTGACATTCCACGCTCCGATCCGTAGAACGCCAGTTTTCTTTCTCCTGATAACGACGTCCTCTTGAGTAGTCCCCGCCCGGAGATCCGAATGGGGGACTATTTTACCTCCGGAATATTTTACCCAAGAGGACGCCATCATCATTTATTCATACAGTAGAGCTGCATGTCCTCGGGAAAAATTACGGCTGTAGTTTCCCCTTGCTTTCAGCCGTTCGCAGTACCAGCACAGCAAGGCCGTTTTGGTTAATGTTACAAGGCCAGATCAGTCAATCATCCAGACTGTTGCCCCTGCAACTACTGAAAAGGCTGCTGCCCCTCTTCAGGAACCACATGTTTGTCTGGCCTCTCAACAGATACCCCTCCGTTGTGGTTGCACCTACGGTACGGCCATCTGTATCGCTGAGGCACGCAAGCCTCCCCACCAACGGCAAGGTCCATGGTTCATGGGGGAGGTGGCAACAGTATGTGGTTAGAATCACTAACCAAGCAAGGAGTCAGCAAATGGACAGCACACAGGAAATGGTGACTCAAGTAGGTGTCAGAAAGACTGGACCACTCAAGACAATGGACAAGTTGAGCAGTGCTACAGGATATCTCCAAATGGGAATAGGTGTGCAAAGAGTCAGAATGGAAAGTGGGTGCTCCAGTGTTAAGGCAGAAGCGGTTAAGTTGGTTAAGAAGGTCAGCCAAGAGGGCACCCCTCTGACAGGTCCTGGGAGAACCCCAAGGGGGATGATGCACATTAAAGTCACCCAGTAGCAAAAATGGGGGAGGTAGCTGCCCAATAAGCTGAAGGAAATCTGCGCTGATGATACTTATGACGGAGGGACATAAATTGTACAGAAGGAAAAAGTCAGGCGGGGAAGGAAAAGGCGAACTGCAACAGCTTGAAGACGGGTAGTTGGGGAGACTCAAGAGATCCATCCTTCATGAAATCCTCCCCACTCCACCAAGAGTGTCTTTCCGCCGTCCACCTAACCTTCGTAACCTGTTAGTTCATCCCTATGAAATCCCCAAACCACCTTCCCTACCCTCTGGCTCCTATCCTTGTAACCGCCCCCAGTGTAAAACCTGTCCCATGCACCCTCCCACCACCACCTACTCCAGTCCTGTAACCCGGAAGGTGTACACGATCAAAGGCAGAGCCACGTGTGAAAGCACCCACGTGATTTACCAACTGACCCAACTGACCTGCCTACACTGTGATGCATTCTATGTGGGAATGACCAGCAACAAACTGTCCATTGGCATGAATGGACACAGGCAGACAGTGTTTGTTGGTAATGAGGATCACCCTGTGGCTAAACATGCCTTGGTGCACGGCCAGCACATCTTGGCACAGTGTTACACCGTCCGGGTTATCTGGATACTTCCCACCAACACCAACGTATCCGAACTCCGGAGATGGGAACTTGCTCTTCAATATATCCTCTCTTCCCGTTACCCACCAGGCCTCAATCTCCGCTAATTTCAAGTTGCCGCCACTCATACCTCACCTATCATTCAACAACATCTTTGCCTCTGCACTTTCGCCTCGACTGACATCTCTGCCCAAACTCTTTGTCTTTAAATATGTCTGCTTGTGTCTGTATATGTGTGGATGGATGTGTGTGTGTGCGCGCGAGTGTATACCCGTCCTTTTTTCCCCCTAAGGTAAGTCTTTCCGCTCACGGGATTGGAATGACTCCTTACCCTCTCCCTTAAAACCCACATCCTTTCGTCTTTCCCTCTCCTTCCCTCTTTCCTGACGAAGCAACCATTGGTTGCGAAAGCTAGAATTTTGTGTGTGTGTTTGTGTTTGTTTGTGTGTCTATCGACCTGCCAGCGCTTTCGTTTGGTAAGTCACATCATCTTTGTTTTTAGATATATTTTTCCCACGTGGAATGTTTCCCTCTATTATATTAATATTACACTTGACAGTACTATAGATATAACTAACAAAGTACTTGGAGTGGTATTAGAGCTGAAAATAACTATTTGCACCTTACAAGGAGACTCTTGGCATGGTCACTATTGTGCGGACACTACGCTTAGCAGGCAGATGCGAGCAAAACAAACGAAGCTTCAAATGCTTGAAAGGTGAGGAGCAGTGTGGGGGAACAAGCTCTGCCTCCCTCTCACAGGTCAGCCAGCCTCGACCCATGTTCTTT
This sequence comes from Schistocerca nitens, assembly GCF_023898315.1. NCBI lineage: Eukaryota > Metazoa > Arthropoda > Insecta > Orthoptera > Acrididae > Schistocerca > Schistocerca nitens. The sequence continues at coordinate 1,062,321,281 of NC_064614.1, read as the reverse complement.
GTTTCTGCAAAAGCAGAATTGACACACAAATCACCAGCCCCTACTGGTGTCCTGATAATCATACACAAACCCTGTGATTACCAGGAAAAGAAACTGCTATGCGCAATACAAAGTGTTGTGCACAAAACATTTGCTAATGGCTACTGCATAATTGCTTGCTGAGATTGCAATGTCACAAATGAATCCATATTTCAGAACACATTGCTCCTAAATTGCTATGTTACACTTATTGTAATTTTGCACAATATCAACTTTCACTAACAGACATAGGAACATACTTATTTCTTTCACAATGAAGTTTTTGATGTCAGAGCCCTTGCATCAAAATTTCTCTGCTCACTTGCTGCATCAAATATGGATAACATTCTGCTGACTGAGTGTTAGTCCCTGACGAAGATGGTGATTGATATCATCGAAAGCTTGGATTTTTTTTACATCCAAGCTTTCACTGATATCCACCATCATCTTCATCAGGGACTAAAACTTACTGAGTTTTCAGATTTCAGTTCCATGGCAGAGTTCTATGTTGCCATATGCAGCATGTGTGTATTCGTTGTGTTCATATGTAGGTGTGCTCTATTTTGCAGATGCATTCTTTACAGAAGAATTCTCTCTCAAAACTGGACTTTACAACATGTTGTGCATGTCAGTAACCAAAAATTGGTTACTGTTTAGATATTTATATGCAGAAAATATAGTTATTTTAAATCATCTCTTATGAAATAGCTCACACATAACAATTCGCTATAAAATAGCATATATTAAATAAATTTGCATTTGAGGCAGAATTTGCATCTATATTTACATTTATCATAAATGCAATTTTTCAGCTTCCTATTCTTGGCAATGTGCCAGAAAAGGAAATTTTCATTTTCAAAATATTTCATGTTTGAGTGTACCTGCATGTGCCCCAGTTGGTTGAACAGAATCAGTGCAGTGTCATGGGCTGAAGTGGAGACATGCCAGAATGGTAAAAGACCCTGTCATGTTTGGATTTGCCTCTGATCACAATGCGAATAAAGTCGTCCAATTTGTTGGTGTACCATCACAGATGGTCAAACATGCCTGCAAGGAATAATGTAACATGGCATAACAGCAGTGATCGTAGTAACTCCTCCCTCTCATCCTAGTGTCAGAGAGCTGCTCTCCCTTTCTAAGTTTCACCAACCTAACCCCTCTCCCCCTAAGAAAGAAAACATTTGTGTAACTTTAAAATATTTGTCTATTTGCAATGCTACACATTTTGCCTCAGAGGGAAGTACTGGATAGCAGTCCTGTCTCATAATTTATTAGTTTTCTTGACTGAATTTGCCTTTGATATATAGCACATGTCAAAAACACTAATAAAATTCACACAGTCATCCAGTTATATGGCTGTTGTAATCAGCATGTAAATGTTTGCTGTTTTGGAACTGCCAAGAGCAATATAGTTCAATTCAAAGTGTGCAAAAACAATTTACTGTATTTCCAATATATAGGGTGGGTCACCTGATCACTTAACATCAAATGTATTACTG